>NC_088715.1:52603958-52908958 GCF_963576615.1 Watersipora subatra | reverse complement strand
GATAGTAGCGTACTCAAATTAGTCATTGTCAATGTTCCAGGCTAATGGCTAGTGGCAGACACCTGCATTACCTGCCACTGTTTAACAGTTGTGTTTTAATGCTCATGCAATGCTGGGCCTTCAACTAGTCTCTAATAAAGTCACTTTTTCCTCAATCAGTGCATTTTCCTCTTTTCCTTTGGTACATTAGACAATTTTGAGGGTCGAAAGTGTTTAAGAAGCATGATAAAGAGTGTTACTAGCACTTTGCACTTTTACAACCGTAACAGAAAACCAGCAAACTCGGACAACTGCTATCACAATAAGGCTCGTGGAGGGAACTCACTAGGCAAGAGTATGAGAGAGGTTTATGTAATTTAGTTTTTATTATAATTTTTTATAACCGTCTTTTACCCTAAAAAGTACTCACACCGTGTAAGCTGAACTGCGAAGTAGCGAGAGATTACTGTATACCCTTGCTACGACAACCATATCAAAGTTAAAAAAATTTGATACTTTCTGCTGCATTGAAATGCCTAAGTTTTTCCGCGAAGAGATAGCAACTCCAATAAGATATACAATTGAAGCGGTGAAGTATGCCATTGCATTTCTTTTACAAACAAATATTTGTCTTTCACTCTTTGCCTCCCTTTTCAGTTATTTCATTAAATTGATTACTAGTAATTCTGTTTTCTCACATAGAACAAGTTCCTTTCATCACTATTGTTACGCGTGTCCTATCAATTATCGCTTGTAACTCACTCATAGAAATCTAAGTCTATTGTTCTGTTGAACTGTTTCTCTATTATCCTAGCCGATGTGAATGAGCCAAAAATAAAGGACAATAATAGACAACAATGACTTTGATACGACTTGCACGCGCTGCGCTTTATGTTGGGTAGTTAGGAAACCTTTGAGCTGAGCATAGTGTCGCTGACTCTCTTCGGCAGCGGGTTAATTATTGGATCATCATGTTTCAATATGATGCTACTGGGTAGGTCTTGTATTAGTTTTTGATTTTGTGGGTTGAATTTTATTTTTTAACAGACGGCAGGCGTTCTGTGTGAAATGAAAGTGGTTTTTGCTCCTTTTGAACAAAATAAAAAGTTTGACTGATTTTTTGATGTTCAATATATTCAACATGAAAAAAACATATGACGTTGTTACATAATTATAGAGAGTAAGTAGGCTATTACTAAGCCTTGTTGACTGTTGTACTAACTGGAAACGTTTTTGAGGCTTCAAAACGAGCCGATTCAATTCAGTTCTCTTTAAAGGTTGACTTCAACAAAATTCATATTACAGTTATTTGGTATCAAAAGGTTCACCATTACTTGCTTTGCTGTATTGTAGGTGCAAAATAGGTAGAAATGTGATTACAAGCTCTTAAAAGCTCAAAAACGAACAGTTAATCGCCGCCATCATGAAAATGCCTTAGTTTAGAATCTCTTCATTTCGACGACGCTCTCAAACATTGTGGTTATTGTTTTGACACGTGATATTATTACGTGAAATTAAAGGCCAATAAAATGCTCAATATAACACTTCTCGTAGCACTAGTTTATGATAAACACTTCGGGCTCTACCCGAAAGCCCTTATCAAATATAGATCCTCGCTACTTTATGACGTTTTTGTGATGGCTGCGATTAACTGTTCATTTTGAGCTTTTAAGAGCTTGTAATCCCATTTTCACATATTTCATACCTACGACACAGCAGTGTAAGACATGGTAAGCTTTTTGATACCAAATAATTGTAATGTGAATTTTGTTGCATGCCAGCCTTTAAGAAATTAACAATTCATTTCCTGATTCTTTTGCATTATGGACCGTGGATGAATCGATTCAATTCAATAATCCAGTGCTAAACTCGCAATTCCATTTTCAATCATTTTACAAAATTCAATTTTATTGATAGGGTGTGCCACGTCAATTCAATCCTACATTAATCAAATGATACTAGAGAACCTATTCAATTCATTTGTGAGTTGAGCCTTAAGGCTTGCTCAGGCAAGCATGTTAACTCGAGTGCCCAATTCTGGTACTAACTATTTAGTTGACAAGAGTTTTTCTGTTAATGGTAGAACAACTAGAATCCAGACTTAATATCATGGTATCATTCATTCTCTATATGTGGCTTGATTGAATTACATCTTGTCAGGTTAACGATATATAATTAGTGTATATCATCTACCCTCATTTTGAATTTGTTAAAGACATTATTCTGATGATTATCTAGCAAACTATGTAAGTTGTGATATCTTCAAGCATTACTAACAAACAAGGGCTAGCTAGAACTACCTCAATATAGTTGGCTTTGCGTTTTGTTTGTTGAGGAAATGTGATGCTTACAACATTGGTTTTGTACAAGTATGTTTTAACTGTTAAAGTTTTGGTGTTTGCAACAGCATTTGTTGGAAGGGTTACGTGATGTAACACTAGTTTGGGATCTTGTGACAATGGGTAATGACTGACTATATGGGATGACGTTGTCTTGTTTGTCTAGCACATTGTATGCAACAAAAGCTTTCTAATGATTAAAAATTTGTAGCGGTTAGCGACTGAAACTTTTACTAGAGACAACTTAGGAAAGGAAGCACAACTTCCAAAATTAATTGTCATAACGGACTGATTCTGTGGGAAGCTTTCTCATTCTTGCCAGAGTAGCCAAACAATCATTAGGAACAATTTCGAGATGAACAGATGACATGACAATCTATTATGACATAACAGCATTCCGCTGTGATAGCTGTTTATTTATTAAATAATGGGACCAGCTTGCTAGATTAGTATTTGGCTGTATGCATTTGTGGCGCTTTAGAATTCCCCACGCTTTAGAATTCCCCACGTGGATGGGGTACGCAATTGTTATGCAACTGAGGCATTCTGATACTAATTGTCTACCCCTCACATTTTTAGAGAATTATGGTAGCTTTTACCCTGATTAGGGCTCACAAAGGAATGCAATAACTAAGTTGACAGTGAACTAGTGCACCAATAAAGTCTGTGGCCCGATATTTTTAAAAATATTTTAATGGTTTTAGGCTATGATAACTGTACGCTTGTCCTATAACAAACCAATTTAGTACATGAGGAAATGTCTTGTTGGATTCGTTCAATGATCGCCAATGTCCTGTGTCGCTGAATATGCCTAGAAATAATTGAATGCTTATCATATACCACATTCAACTATGTATTTTTCATGTACACACATCCTCTATGGTACCACCCATGCAATCCAAAAACCTTTAGCGGCGGCAAAAAGAGAAAATGAATATCAAGTCTGGTTCAAAATTGTGATGCCAGTCATCAATACCGTTGTAGTATACAAATCTTTCAAAAAGGAGAGATGTTACATTAAAGTATGTTTTCTAACAATGGTTTTTTAACAAACAGTTATGAATAATATATACTTTTGAACTCTGAGGTTTAGCCCCAAACGTATTACCAGAATAAAGTTGTAGCTCCATGTAACCTAGAAAAAAATACCGCGACATTCACTAGGCAGTAAGCTATGATTTCAAGGTGGAAGACAACTTCTAGGTCAAGAACTTATGAGTATTATTATTAGGCTTACTGCATTCTGAAAAACATGTTTGGTCTGATTCAGCAAAGACTTGAAGCGGAAGTGTTGTGGTATAATAGAGTTCACATGCTTTAGTCTAATAAGGAATAACCTGACAGAGACAAACCATTTTTTGGGGCGTTTGAAACACCGGTCCTATTAACCTTCCGGATACTGCGTTTTATTCTGTATGTAAGCAGGTTTTCCCTAATGCATAACTTATACTTATTATTAATAGTGTTGTTTCACTTTCTCAACATTTCTAACACTTGTATTTATAATGCCACGTAGTTGAAGAGTGATTCTGGTGAATCTTTTTAACAAATTTATAAAAAAAACAAATTAACGCTATTAGCAAATGAATAAATTTCAGAGAATACGAGTAATGATAAATTTATAAACTTAACATTGGTTCATTAAACATCATCAATATATGTCCTTATTGAAAGCTCCTATAAAACCGTTTGTGAGAAATAACAGACTGCATGATTCCAGTTTTGTTGTCAGTCAACTAAGTCGTGTTGTGGGCATATCTTATCAATATCTTACCAATATCATTGTCCTATCTTTGTGTAAGACACAGAGGAGGTCAATTAGCTGCGATGGGTTTTTATAGAGAGCAATACAGAGGCAGTGAGTTGCTACGGGAAGAGCAAAATAGAATGCTGGAGGAAAGGGTGGAGATGCTCAAGTCCCATCTTGAAGGTGAACGTAAGGACTCTCACACTAAGGTATCCAGATTGTATCCCCCTTCTTATATCTTTAGTAAATTTACTAGGTGTTTTTCTTTCACTTTGATCCAACTAAGTTATATTATTGATTTTTACACAATTAAACTGATAACAGTGAGTACATACTGCGTATCACAAGCCATATAGGTTGTGTTAGAAGTATGTATGGCTTCTTTGCCATCATCAAGATCGCATCTGCCATTATTATATAGTTTCAAATAATCTTCGGACATTTAACAACAAACAATGAATGCCAGGCTGTTCGGATTCTGGTTTTCTTAAAGTGTTTGTGCAGCTGTTGGAAATTCAGTGCCGGATTTAAAATATGTCTCTGTTGTCTTGGCGGCCAGTGTTCAGCAACAACTAGTCCCATGTGATAGATATGGGATCCTAATCAGACTTCAATCTATCACTGATTCAAATAATTACTTCCAAAATCCTAACATTGATTGATGGAAAATATTGGCTGTAAATTGTTAAATTTTATAACTTTTTTATCGCTGCTATTAATAACACAGTGAAAAAGTTGTTTGCGATGCGCTTGTAATGTATCAAATCATTTCATAGAGTTGAAAATGTATTCTTTGGGCATGACTAACATGAAGGAAGCCTATTTGCTGATAATCTACGTCTAAGTTTTTTTTATAACTTTTTCAATATAAACATTTTTTATATTAAAAATGAATCAAATAACTAATTTTAAATATGTTGTGGAAGGATGTAGATTGGCAAGACCTGAAGCTATTAGGTTGGCTATCAGGTTGTAGCAATTAGGCTGTGTTCTATTGTTTCATTTTGTTTTGTTTATTGCTCAGCTGGAGTCAGTCAGCGTCGCATTAGACAGCACCAACAGAGATCTCACGTCTGCCCTTTCGAGCAAAGACGAGCTCGTACGTAGATATGCAGGTATGGAGGAAAGGGTGAAGGACTATGAAGTCATTTTAGAAAAATTGACGAATGAGCTGGAGGCTGAGAAGGAGCAATCGAAAAGACTTTGGGAAAAAGATAATGAAGTCCTGAACAGGTAATATATGTAGTGACATACTGAGCAGCATGTATGTCCACTTTGATGCTGGGGTTAGGCAAACCTTTGACGATTAATAAGGCGAGGCAACTCTGAACTACTTTGTTACATGCCGTAGGAATGTTGAACTGGAAACAAAGATGGCGCTGAGAGATGCAGAGATGGCCAGACTTGAGGCACTGCTTGAGAAGACGAAAGAGGAATGCAGTAGAAAAATCAACCAAGAGGTAAGAAGTTGTCTTTCTCCGATCATTCTTATTGCTTTTTAATGCTCAGTAAATAACTGCCGGCTTGTAAATGTTAACGCTGGGGCACAATTAATGCTAACTAAGTTGTGGGGAACCTTTAAAAAACAGGAGTCTAGCAGTGGTCATCCTACAAAGTACACCTAAAACAAAACATTTGCGGAAAACCTTTCGTTACAGTCAAACCTCGACAACAAATTTTTTTACACGTATCATGAAGTAATTATTTTGATGTACAAAGTCGTTTTAGACATACAAGGAAAACGAAGATTCTTGAAATTTCGCTGCTTCTCTGTATCAGTAGGATCAACAGCTGTGGAATGTCCCAGTACTGTTCTTATTGCCTAATCATTATTAATATAATCAGTCCCAGATGATTCAAATCTAGTAGCTCTTCCATGAATGTATATTATTATTGTTATTTATATTGTTGCTATTTCAAGCCAGTAAGCATAAATTTTAATTTACCTCATTTTGTTTTCATTAAGAATATAGATTGTCTCTGAATTCAAATTTACTACAATGCAAGATTTGAAACTGCATTTTAATTAGATACCTTCTTAGCCAGGACCGGTGTGAGCAAATTAACTGTTATTTTGCCTAATTTAATAAAGCCTTTTTTGGCTTTTTACTGTACTGGGCATCTTATCTAGATAGCTAACCTCAACATAAACTCCTTCTATCTAATGTCTTTTAACCCCTTGAAAGTGCAAGCTCATTGTCTCTGATGCTTTATAACCCTTGACAGCATAAACTCCTTGTCCCTGATGCTTTATAACCCCTTCACAGCATAAACTTCTTGTCTCTGATGCTTTATAACCCCTTGACAGCTTAAACTTCTTGTCTCTGATGCTTTGTTACTCCTTGACAGTATAAATTCATTGTCCTTTCTAATTGGCCACCAGGTCGCTCTCACAGAGAAGTATCAAATGGACAAGTTCACAGAAGAAAAGACTCTACTAGTCACCCAAGTGGACAGCCTCACTGCCAGGGTAAACAAACTAGCGCAAGAGCTCAAAGATGCAGAGGTGGAAAATGGGAAGTTGCTTTCCCAATTACGACATACATTAGGTAAGGAGTTGTTTTCCCAGCAACGTCATCATTAGTTGAGGGTTGCTTTTTCAATCTATATATATATTTCTCAAAGTCCGTCTGTTTTCCGGCTATAGCTATTATTAGAACAGCTGAGCTGGACAACAATACAGACTCAAAGTCATGGCTTACCGTCATTGGAAGCCTAACCTTATTAACTAGCTTAGTGGGATTTTCTATTGGCAATATGCCAGGCTACTAGCTTGAAAGGTACAGTTGTTTGACAAAGTTTTAAAACCTTTACAGTTGTTTTTATTTTTCTCTTAATTTATTTCAACTACATGACACACTTTTCCCATGATATGTAGTTTAAAAGTTAGAATGGCAAATGTTGTTATGTTTTAAATACAATTCAATTTTCTGTCCAAAGACTCTTCTATTACACGGGCAACGCCCGGTGGAACAACTAGTTACTGTATACAGTTAGCTGTGGAGTTGCTTTCCGCAACATGTCAGAATACTATTTGAACAAAGTACTTTTTAAGTATGGCATGCAGTGAATGAGGAATTGCTTTCATCAATTGCGGCAGACATTAATTGAGAGGTTTTTTCCCGAGTTATGGCAAACACTGGGTGAGTCTGTGAGTTTGAGTTAAAAACACGAATGTAAAGTACATTGGTAAACATTTCACATCCTACAAGTTTCTCCGTGTAGAGTTTTGTTAAATACTTATAACATCTAGGAATGTAGCGTTGTCCTATATTAAATATTTTGCAGATGTTTGATAAAGCTCTTATCAGTGTATTAAGTTGTCTCTGAAATCAGTATAATTGCCTGAATTTACTTAGAATCAGTTTGTCTGCATGTTAATGATAATTTAAAATGAATTGTCAAGAGATCTCTCAAACAAGCTTATTCAACATATTTCACTTTAAAAACAATATATACAGTCAAGCATGGATAACTCGAACTTCACGGGACCGAGCAAAAGTGTTCGAATTATCAGAGCATTCAAGTTATCAGAGCACTGTCACAAGTCCATATATTTACTTATTTATTAGTAGATACATGTACATATACAAACTATAATATAAATCAAAAGCACAAATGGCTTGTTTCAAATTAAATGCTTCTAGTGTAAAGTTTAAAACGTTTTTATGAAAATGTATAGAGATTTTTCTATCACTTGAGATTGGTTTGTTGTTTGAGGTGATGTTATTGCCAGGACGTTTTTCAGATTGACATTGGCAAAACTTGATCGTTGTTGAAATGCTCAAAAGAAAAGACATTTTTTTCTTTTGGGGTTTTACCCACGATCAATTTTGCCGTTTTTTCTTGAAGTTTATGCAAAGATTACATTACTTTACCTGGGATTCGTTAAGAGCAACACTCCGAGGCAGTTCAATTAGAAGTTTTACGAGGTTTTACGGTACATTGTATATCACTCACGCTTTTTGAATAGATACTTATTGAATGTACACACGTATTCTGTGTTTAGGTCAAACGATGAATGGTTTTTTGTAGCTCAGACAACGTATACGTTTAATTACAACAATTTTTAAGACGTTTTAAACATTCAACATTCCGACGTTGATTCAACACGGAATCAACGTCGGAAAACTATTCATCACAGGCTAGCCGGGTCACGCACTCAAGGATTTTCGCCACGCACATACAAAACAAAAACAACATGCGATTTTTGTTTTGTATGTGCGTGGCGAAAATCTTTGCGCGCGTGACCCGGCTAGCCCGTGCTATTCATCTTATAGCAGTATAAATCAAATTTCACCAAACCTTTAGAAAAGTCGTTGACAAAAATATTTTGCCGATGGTGGTAATAACGACGCTTATGAATTACGAAAAGATGAAGTTTACCTCTATGGCTTTGAATAAAGTGATTTTCTAAAGCGATAACAACCGTTTCGGTAGCCGTTGGGCAAAAAAACGTTCGAATTAACAGTGTTGAGTTCGAGTTATCTATAGCAATTTATCATTACGTGGGAACGGACCAAAGAAAATGTTCGAATTAACCATGTGTTCGAGCTATCCGTGGACGAGTTATCCATGTCTGACTGTATTTCAAAGCAATCTATTGTTTCACTATGAATTTTCTGTTAATTCACTTAGTGCAAAAATCTTAGCATTATTACTTTATATACGTACATAGCTTAGCATCATTTACATACATCATTTATTGTACTGCTTAAAGGTTGACTTGCAACAAAATTCACATTACAGTTATTTGGTATCAAAAGATTCACCATGTCTTACTCTGTTATGTTGTAGGTGCCAAATACAGTCAAACATGGATAACTCGTCCACGAATAGCTCGAACACATGGTTAATTCGAACATTTCCTTTGGTCCGTTCCCACGTAATGATAAATTGCTATAGATAACTCGAACTCAACACTGTTAATTCGAACTGTTTTTTTGCCCAACAGCTACCGAAACGGTTGTTTTCGCTTTAGAAAATCACTTTATTCAAAGCCATAGAGGTAAACTTCATCTTTTCGTAATTCATAAGCGTCGTTATTACCACCATCGGCATAATATTTTTGTCAACGACTTTTCTAAAAGTTTGGTGAAATTTGATTTATACTGCGATACGATGAATAGCACGGGCTAGCCGGGTCACGCGCGCAAGAATTTCCGCCACACACATACAAAACAAAAATCGCATGTTGTTTTGTATGTGCGTGGCGAAAATCCTTGAGTGCGTGACTCGGCTAGCCCGTGATGAATAGTTTTCCGACGTTGATTCCGTGTTGAATCAACGTCGGAATGTTGAATGTTTAAAACGTCTTAAAAAATGTTGTAATTAAACGTATACGTTGTCTGAGCTACAAAAAACTATTCATCGTTTGACCTAAACACAGAATACGTGTGTACATTCAATAAGTATCTATTAAAAAAGCGTGAGTGATATAGAATGTACCGTAAAACCTCGTAAAACTTCTAATTGAACTGCCTCGGAGTGTTGCTTTTAACGAATCCCAGGTAAAGTAAGGTAATCTGCATAAACTTCAAGAAAAAACGGCAAAATTGATCGTGGGTAAAACCCCAAAAGAAAAAAATGTCTTTTCTTTTGAGCATTTCAACAACGATCAAGTTTTGCCAATGTCAATCTGAAAAACGTCCTGGCAATAACATCACCTCAAACAACAAACCAATCTCAAGTGATAGAAAAATCTCTATACTTTTTCATGAAAACGTTTTAAACTTTACATTAGAAGCATTTAATTTGAAACAAGCCATTTGTGCTTTTGATTTATATTATAGTTTGTATATGTACATGTATCTACTAATAAATAAGTAAATATATGGACTTGTGACAGTGCTCTGATAACTTGAATGCTCTGATAATTCGAACACTTTTGCTCGGTCCCTTGAAGTTCGAGTTATCCATGTTTGACTGTACGTAGAAATGTGATTACAAGTTCTTAAAAACTCAAAAATGAAAAGCCGCTATAGATTGGAATCTGTTTATTTTTCTGACGTAGTCATTACAGAAACCATCCTGTAACAACTACGTCCCATTTGAGCCGTTTTGGAAAGCGAATCCAAACTACGGCGGTCTCGTGTGGCTGCAATTAACTGTTCGTTTTTTAGCTTTCAAGAGCTAAAAAACAAAATTAAAATATATCGCGGAATATACTTTTAAGAGCAGAAAAATAAAATTAGGATTTACTTTCTTTGTTTTTGGTATGTATGCCAATTGCTTTTTACGAGTGAAATGCTTGACTAATTTCTATCTTAATAACCAGTTAACCACAACTATTGAATCTAACGAATCAGCGAAATAGTTGGATTCAAAATACATGTACTGAATGATTTAACTCCTTCATTCATCACTGATATGTTTTAATTATCAAGTGTCTGATATCCATGTTGTAATGATTTTATTTTGTACTTACCATAAGATGCACTCAACAATTGTATTGCTAATTCTTTTAATATTTTGTCAAAAGACATAAGGTGAATACCTAAACCTAGTTGCTTCAAGTCTTTTATGAATTTATTCGTTTTTGCGTTTACGGCACCACCTGGCAATACTTTTTTATTTAGTGATTTATTCGTTTTTTGGTGGCAGCACGAGTGAAACATTTTTTATATAAAAATGATTATGGCCTGCCCAATCCAAGTGGATATAAATACATCGATTTTATTACAAGTCTCCTTTATGTTAGCAGTGGATTTATCTCTACTCCTCACTTACAAAGACCTTTGTAAACCCTTTTGATAGCATTTTGAAGATGCTATTACCACAAACATTACCACATTTGCTGCGGATAATGTGGTAATTTAATATCGCATGTCAGATATATTTTGTTGCAGAGGGATAGGCTTTTTTAATATTATGGATTTGGGATGAAACTTCACATCACATGCATAATTTATGTCTGTTTGTCACGATAGGGTAATCTTGACATCGTAAATGACTATATCTTTCAGAAAAGCTGAAGGACGTTGAAAGGTTACAGGGTGACACCTCCGATGACAAGGTCACACTTCAGTCACAGTTGATAGCCAAGAATGCAATGCTGGATAAGATGACGAGTGAGCGGGATCAATATCTCAACATGCTCGAGCAGAGGAATGCGCAGTTTAATGAGATTAGCCTCGCGTGTGAACGAGTCAACTTGCAGGTA
The DNA here is from genome assembly GCF_963576615.1 of Watersipora subatra. Taxonomy (NCBI): domain Eukaryota; kingdom Metazoa; phylum Bryozoa; class Gymnolaemata; order Cheilostomatida; family Watersiporidae; genus Watersipora; species Watersipora subatra. The sequence goes on along the minus strand of NC_088715.1, from coordinate 52,897,731 downwards.
TACAGTCTGTATCCTCAGACTATTGTCCAAAAGCATTCTTCTGGAATTGGCTCATTATTGTTAGAAACAATAAGAAATAAAGAATAATGAAGTAAAAGTTCTCAAGACACTAACTGTAGGTCTATAGTGAATTATATTATCTTATATATATATGTATATATATAAATCTCAGTCTTGCGGTCTGACCAGCTATAGCTATTAAAATCTAGGAAAAAAATTTCCACTGCATGTTGGATTTGGTCTTGGACCCTCCCGTTCACAAGGGGACAACCTAACCAATCGAGCTACACGAGATGCATTGGTTTCATTAGGCGATATGAGTCATCATATCAGTTAAAATACGCATAGCACTCTGCGGTATGCAATGTCACTAAAGCTTTCTCTCACAGCTCTTATTAGTAAGTTTAGGAATACTAGCGTACTAAAATTAGTCATTGGCAATGTGCCAAACTAATGGCACGTGGCAGGCAACTACATTAACTGCCTCTGTTTATAAGCTGTTTATAACCCTCACGCAACTCTGGGCATTCGCCTAGTTATCTATATATATATAAATATAAACCTTATTGTGTCTGGTTCGTCTGTCCAGTTATAGTCATAAAGTTTTAGGAACCAAAAATGCACCTTGCGCTGGATTTGAACTCGGCATTTACAGTTCTATCCAGTTCTTGGAAAGCTTACCATTAAGCCACACATCCTATTTGCCCGACTACGAATTAACCGTGATCATATTCGGTACATTGGTTGAAATACTCACGCTTAAAGCGCTTGAGGTTACTAACTGGCACGCTTGATCATTATGCGCTTCTGACACGGCTCTTACTGTAGTAAAGATTTTACTAGCTTATATTACTAGCTTACCAGGTAAGTTACTCAAATTCATTTGGTAATTATTTTATTGCCCGAGCCACACCAGCCATTCAGTTAGTGTAAAATATGAAAAGTTAGTCAATCACTGCAAATTTGTTTCAAGCGTATATAGATCCACTCTCATCAGGTGATAACTTCAAAGAGGTGGAATTCAAGGTGGCTTTAAGTGAGTGTGAAATTGACTCATCAATCACATCTCATTGGTCAATGGGTAGTTGTCATCAACTGATAAGAACTCCCTAGGCCTAAGGGATTCCCTCTTTGAAGAGATGAGTAGATAACTCTTACCATGCTTGCATGATGAAGTAAAATAATTTATTTTATTCAGTGTGCATCTTGTTTGGTTTGCAAATAATCATGAACTTTTGAAAAAGGCAAAGATGCAGGCTTCATATTGTCCAACGTTCTTCCATCTTTCTGATGAGAGCCGGTCTATATGCGCTTGAAGGAAATTTGTAATGATTAGCTAAGTATTCAGTATATATTAATATATATTAATATATATATGTTAATATATATATTAATATATATATATATGTGTTAATATATATATATATATTAATATATATAATTTTGGTACCAGCGTGAGCTGTAGAGTGTAAAATTGAAGAGATCTTATAAAATGGTAAAATGATTTTATAACTTAAAGTTTCATGTTTAAAACAATCTTCAGTTCTAATGATGGTGATCGGGTATCGTATCACTTATATACAAACTGGTGCTATTTAAATGTTACTAAGTAGGTATTTAGCTTTATTTCTACAAGCTGAAACCAGGTCGTTTCTTTCATTTAGGCTAGCCATTTCTGGCAAATGTATTATGTAATACTTCTCAGCTATACAGTATACATACAGGACAAACAAGCAAACTACTCTGTAAAATGGCAAATTATATCAAAAGCCAAGCCATTAGACACAGCAAAGAATTACTGCGGATTATGTATAGCTGAGAAGTATTACTTAATACATTTGCTGGAAATGGCTAGCCTAAATGAAAGAAACGGCCTGGTTTCAGCTTGTAGAAATAAAGCTAAATAGCTGCTTAGTAACATTTAAATAGCATCAGTTTGTATATACCCTACAGGATGAATTCATTCGCGGAGTTATATTTCGCGAAAATTGTCTTTTCATGCATATTCGCGGATGAATTTATTCGCGGCTAAAAACTGCCACTCTCTAGGAAAAAGTTAACTCTATTGCGGCTAGTTATAGATATTCCTACGCATGCGCACACTGCGTATTCCGGTTTCTATTTAGCTTAGAACTGCGAGGCGATCATGCTATTCTACGGTAAACAATTTTTGTTGCGTCCAGAGGTTTTCACGAATATTCATCGCGTTGGAGGCCTTTGATAAGCCAACAACTTGCGGTAAGTAATGAGTTCTTTACATTTACTAAATTAGTTGAATTTTACTTCGGTTCTTCGGTAAAACGCAATACTAACTTTTTCCATCCCTACTGCTTCATTATTTGTTTTAGTGTGAGAGAAAGATTTTCATCATACACTGAAGAACAATGATTGCAAGGGTGGTAGATGTCATTCTTAGAAGATCACCAATCATTCAGGGAGGTCTGGTGGGATTTTGAGGTGTCAAATTGAGGTTGAAGTGACCGCAGCTACTTGCGAAAAGAATATATCTGTTTTTAAAAAATGAACAAAAACGCCTTTACGAGCACAAATCTTTGGCCAACCGGCAGAACTTTGCATTAGTAAGCCACAAGGAGAGTTCTAGTGATAACTTCCTTACCAGCCATGTAGTAGCGAGAGATCAACACCTACCCAAGACAGTGACAGCGACAGAGCTGCTATTACCAAAATAACTAGTCAGAAAGCACCATTACACGCTAGTATTCACATATCAAGAGTACCAGTTTAATTTTATTGCTAGACAACCGCCATATGGACTAAACTGTTTATATTTACTCCATTCATCGTTTGTAAACTTTTATTTGTATTTGAAATGTTTTATTTGTACTCAAGTTTGTAATAAATTATAGTACATCTATACATTAAATAAAATATATAACTTAATCATGTTTGCTACAGCGATATCAAGGAGTTGTTGTCGATGAAGGCGTCTAGGTTGACTGGTTGCCTCTCTGCCAATATTCCTGCCTTGATGAATATTACTACTTGTCTGTAGTTTTCGTAATCGGAGTAGGTTGTTTCATTCTCAATCTGCAGTAAACACAAAACAGAAAAAATATTAACAAGTGTTGAGGAAGTACAAAACAATAGCTGAAGTATTTGATGAAAGCGATCAGTTTTTAAACAAAAGAATTAACTAATGCAGTTGATTATGGAAAAACGTATTTGCACTGCAAATCAAATGCATACCATAATGTCCAGATCAGATGTCATGATCGTCCTTGACTTCGGTATTAGAGATTGATGGAGTTGATTTCAATGTAAAAAGACTAGGAGAGCTTTTTTGCTATGCTGAAGCCATGCCGAATAACTCGTAAAAACCTTGAATAATTTTGTAAAGTTTGACGCAATGGCAATAAAGCTCGAAGCCTGGCGATGATTTTAAAGAAGTTGTGGAACTCGGCTACGTTTAGTACTTTTGCCTCGCGGCTATTTTCGCGATGACGCCATTTTGCATATCTTGTGACAACCTCGAATAATTTTGTAAATAAATGTGATGCATTGTCAATGGTGTTAGCTCAAAGCTCAGGCAATGATTTTAAAATTGTTTTGGAACTCAATTACGTTTAGTATTTACATTAAAAACTAGGCTAGCGACTAGTTTTCAATTTGATGCAGTAGTTATTCTCTCTTGTGATTAAAAATAGAACTAATTATTCACTGAATTTAATAATTCGCGGGATTGACTGTTCGCGAAATCGCGAATTTTTATGACCAACGAATATTTTCATCCTGTAGGGTAAGTGATACGATACCCAATCACCATCATTAGAACTGAAGATTGTTTTAAACATGAAACTTTAAGTTATAAAATCATTTTACCATTTTATAAGATCTCTTCAATTTTATATTAATATATGTATTAATATATATATATTAATATATATTAATATATATATTAATATAAATATATATATTAATGTATGTATTTAGTTTATATAAACTATATATTTATCTATAATACGGAGGAAACGGGCACTTATACATTACATATATGGATTTATGGTTTTAGATATAATTTAGGTATAGAATTTATGACCAAAGGAACTGCTAGTGGAGTATAATACAATTATTGTTTTAAATATAAATAATAATACTCACACTTGTACAACATTGTTTAGTAACAGTCTAGTGCCGGACCACATGCGTATACATCACTCATCAGATAATGTAATTATGTTAGTCTGTCTATCCTGTATTATACTACATTGTGTCGAGATTCTCTATTCAAATGTGAAGTAAATATAAGCTAATTCAAAAAAACTCTGCAGAAGCTGAGTTATTATTATTTTGGTATATTGATTGCTAGTCACTGTTCAAAAAATTGAAATGCTCCACTATTTCAAGTCATGTTCAATTGGTCTAAAAGAGTTAAATATAATTTAGATGGTTCTCTTTGCTATTTTACTTTGGTTAGTATTACATGATAGACCGCAGTATGAAAAAGACAGGATTACTATAGCCAAAGGTTTATATTACAGAAAGATGAGAGGGAAAGGCATGTTTCCACACTTGAATCAACGATTTTGAAGCTAGAGGAAAGGCTCTCGCAGACACACAAAGAGCTGAACAGCTATCAACAGGTATATCGTTTCTTCTATATCGTCATTATCATCATCGTGGTTATAGCGCGATGTAGCTCAATACTTCTTGTGGTGGAACTCCCAGGTTTTGATATGCCCATTTGTACCTCAAACGTTCTGGTTGAAACACGATATAGGTGTTACAATTGCATCAGTGGTGTAAAAGTTAGCATCTTTGCTTTCCAAGCAATAGATCCATGTTCGATTCCCGGCTGATGTACATTTTTTTATGGTAAGTCGTCAATCCTTCCTGTGGTTCTTTTCATGGGACATCCGTGTTTTTGTTTGCCATATTCAGACTTCAAACACTCAGACTGAAACACAAGATAAGTGTTACAATTGCATCAGTGGTGTGAAGGTTAGCATTGTTGCCTTCCAATCTATAGATCCGACTGATGCACTTTTTTTATTTCCACGACCAGCTCTCAATATTTGCTGTGGTTCTTCTGATAGAGCTCCCAGGTTTTGGTGTCCCATATTCGTACCTGAAGCTTCTTTGCTGAATCACAGTTTATCCGTTACAATTGCATTGCTTTAATGGGAAACCTCAAATTGCAATGAAATGCAAGTCGAGGCCTTTCATTAACAAATTGCAAAATACATTTGTTTCCATAACATCCTGCAATATGAGCTCAGCCCACCATAGGGTGTTGTACATGGAAACCCATAGCAGGAGCTCAGGCTATCGTGAAACATTTAATATGCTACAAATAAATGGCTAGCTTCTGTGTAGCCATATATATAGTTTAACTAAAATATATTCCTGTATTGTAACAATATATATTATAATAACCCTGCATCATTTTAATAACTGACTTGTAGTAAAATTAATGGTGTAGATAGTCTTGTTGCTGTATGCAGCTTGTAGAATATACTCCCCATAGTTCACCAGCTCTTCAGGGTTCTTCACTTCAGTGAGGGTCTACAATACTTCTTGGGTGGTCTTGTCTATTTTAACAACTTTGGAATGTCTGTTGGATGATATGATTAGAGAGTTGTTGTCAGTGGCGCACATTATGACATCGTAGAGCTCTATTAACCAGAGGAGGACTGGGATGCCCAGTTTCCAGCTGATGCACATTTTTCTCATGGCCACCACGACCAGTCCTCAATACTTATTGTGGTTCTTTTCATGGAACTCACGGGTTTTGTGTGCCATCTTTGTACCTCAAATGTTCTGGCTGAAACACAATAGGCCTATAAGTGTTACAATGGCATCAGTTGTGTGAAGGTTAGAGCTGTTGCCTTTCAAGCACTAGATCCGTGCCCAATTCCTGGCTGATGCACATTTTCCCACGACCAAACAGAGCGAAGCGATTGGTTGGGAGATTTATGATAAATGCACATGTGCACACAACTCCCGAAAATTTTTCATTAACAATGAGACGATACCCTTGTATCAAAATTTCATCAACAAATTTAATCATCGTTTTGTAGAGTCGTTAAAGTATAATAACGATACAAAACACATTCAAACCTATTTAAATATGTTACCAAGTCTTTGTAAACCATCGTTATTATCTTAAAACTTACCCATCTGATCGAATTATACACAAATAGACAGATTTATTTGGACGAAAATCGTTATTAAAACTTGTTAAGCCTCACTTTTATAAAAGTTAAGACCGAAAATTGAAACGCCGAGCGACAAAGAATAGAACGATTAAGTCGTGCGCATTTCATGAAAATATAACGTGCACTTTTCACCAGTCTATTGCATTGCCGAAGGTTTCGGTAATTAACGTAAGGAGTACTGAAATCGTTTCATTTTTGCCGATTTCAAATTAACTGACATTTCAGACACATTTGAGTGCTTTGGTATTCTAACTGATGTCCAACGCAGTGGAAGTAAAGGAAATGACGATGATATTTTTTTCTAACGATTCTTATGAGATTACGATATTTAATTATAAGTTTGAATACTCTTCTTGATACTTCTTGATATTGTTAGCTATGACGTTTTGAAATGTAAACAAAATTGTGCATTGGTTTTCTATTATTGCTGTATTACTATTACTAAGTTTGGATATTCTTTTTGATACTTTTTGATATTGTTAGATATGACGTTTGTAAATGTAAACAAAATTGTTCATTGGTTTTCTATTATTACTGTATTACTATATTAATAATATTGGTTATTCTAATAATATCAGTGCATTTTACTTCTAATATTTCTCCTATTGCAGGGGGAGAGATATCAACATATAATCTTTTCCTTTCATCATTGCTGTTTGTCATGACCAAACACTCTTTTAAATAGATTTTCTAAAAATCTATATAAATATCACTTCTTGGTATTGTTGGCTATGACGTTTTGAAATGTAAACAAAATTGTGCATTGGTTTTATATTATTACTATATTAATAATATTGGTTATTCTAATAATATCAGTGCATTTTACTTCTAATATTGGCCAATATTGCATTTCTCCTATTGCAGGGAGAGAGATAAACATATAATCTTTTCTTTCATTATTGCTGTTTGTTGTATATAACACCCACACCCAGTACATTACAGCTACCATGGCAGTTATCCTATTGCACTGCAGTGCCATTTGACTGCTAATATTGTAAAGGACTGACTCCGGTAGCTGAGTCAGCTTTACTTCACTAACAAGGAAGGCGCAACCTGAGCTACTGGTCTGCCTTATCCGAGACCTGATTGACACGCCAAGAGTGGTCAAGTCAGTCCAAGACAAGAACCGGGTAGTCAGGCTTGCTCCGAAACCAAATTCCGGCCTGCCCTCTAGGTCCCTATCTCAGGCTAGTCTAGTTCCACTAGCGGCTTGCCCTAGGACTTGATTTCTTATGCCATGGCACACCCGATCAAGTCTAGACAAAGCCGTGGATCAATCCCTAGCCTTATAGAGCCACCCTGGCAATTCCGTCAGATGGTTACAGTGAGCCCGCTTGTGCAATCGTTGAGCCAACCAGGCAAGCGTCAATGTAATCAGTTCTGCGAGTATATAATAGTTTTATTTATGATAGCTTTAGCAACATGCGTACACAAGATCGAGTGATATCAAGCACACTAGTGCACTCACTGCGCTGGCTTTATATAGCGGTCTAACTCCGCCCACCAGTCTACTTATAACGCAAAGAATGCACTGGATATAATAGGATTTGCACACAGGATAAACATAAGATTATATAATAGAAAAAGGAAGTTCAGGAAATTCAGGCAAGTGCTAATAAGGATATAATACGTGTAAATAGTTGATATACGTCCCAGTCTTCCACACTCTCCCCCCCCCCCAATTGTTTGGTCTGAGGATGAACAATTAAAAAGAGTGTTTATCGGTATTGTCGAGCGCGGGCTCTCAATCGCTAGGCCTCCTTACGGCACTCGTCGGCTATATCGCTGGTAGCGCTCCTCCTCCCGTTCTGCCCTGCGGGTATATTCTTCCTGTCTGAGTCGTGGGTCCTCATTGATTCTTTCTGCTTTTCTGCCGACAGGGTCATGGGCCTCGGCACCGGTTTCGGAATAGACCCCGGCTATGTCGTCGGCGCTGACATGAACCTCTAGGGTGGCCTCACCTACTCCTGTTACTTCCCGGCTTTCTGCGAGAGCTCCCTTAGGCGGTGACTCTACCCTCTGACTGGTGGGTATCGTTTGCTCCCGACTCAACCTCGGAATCGTATATCTTGGTGGGAGGGGCTTGTTGGCCATCTCTCTTCCCTCGGTTGATCTGCAGCGGTTTAGGTGGATGCGGAGGTCGGGTTGGCCACTTTTCCCACTCTGGCGGTCCCCCTGGTCAGCGCACCCCTTCCTTTCCAGTGGATTGGCCCTTGCCCGTTTCTGTCCGGCCCTCCTGCCTCTTATCCATCCGTTTCCGTCTTTCACGGGAAGGCAGACCCCAAACGGGGGGCATTCCTTCCATTGCATATATGTGCAAAAGTCAGAATACCATTCCTGGTCTATCTGGTACACGACACCGGGGTGCAGTTGGGGATTTTCGGCTTTCTTCTGATGTTTATATATGCTGAAGAATGAAGAAGAGCTCTTTTGGCATTTACACCAGAAGCGCTAATAATGCTGCCGTATGTGCCTCCTAACCGCACGACTTTCCTTATTTTGGAAGCCGCAGAGCCGGCATTCCCCTTTCTGGCGGTCTTCGGCGGCCTCCATCTTTTCGTAGGAGGTGGGGGAGTACCAGATGTCTTTTGATATCCCCTCGACTGTCTCTCGTCTCTCTCGGTCTTTTCTTATCTCGAACAATTCTTCTCTTTCCTTGTTGGTGGGAATTGTTTGTATATTTACTGAGCAGGCCCTCATTGGCCCTGGTCTGCTCTTGTTCGTTGTTAGCGGAGTGTGCGATTGGCGTTTCTGTCCGGTCTCTAGCGGAGGGCTATCGTTGGGTGGCTCACCTCTACTCCCGACCCGAAAACTTTGTCTCGCGGAATTAGGCTTGTCTTTGTTTGGACTGACCTTGTTTCGGGGCGTCTTGTTTTTCACCAATTGTACCACTCTAATGTTGGTTGCTACCTGTTCCCCTGGTCTCTCTCCCTTATAAGCAATGGGTACTGCATTTCTCCTTGTTTCGCTATTCTCGGATATTTTCTCTCGATCGATTCCTTGTCTTCCTGCTGGTATCTCAGTTTCCTCCAGAATACCATCCAGTTCTGCTAATAGTAATTGTAGTTCATGGTCCTCGATGGCTCCCTTATCATCTTGTGCCGGTTTCATGTTGAATTTAGCGATATAAGTTTTCAAAGGTAGAGCGAGCTTGTTGTTCGTCAGCGTACTGCTTATGGAGTGATTGGAAGTAGCGCCAATTCCAAAAGATGGCCACTTTTTGGTTCCATCGTGCCTTTGCTCCTGAAAAATTTTGCTGTCTGGAGTCCTCCGTCGAAAGCATTTGTTGCCGAACTGTTTTTATACCTCTTGATTTTTTACATCCGCCTCAGCCTCCGCCCCTTTTGCCGAGATGTTTCGGCCAAGTGTAATCAATTCCGGTTGTTCTTCTACGTGTTGGTTCGTGGCCAACATTCCTTTCAGTTCTAAGATCGATTCTTTTAGGATCGCGTATTGGGACATCAACTCTTGGTTAGTCCTCAGGTCTCCCCTCTCTAGTAATTTTTCCAGTTTTCCCACCATAGCTTTGGTGAACTGGTATCGTTCTATGAGTTTGACCTGTCCTTCCATTACTTCTGACCCTTCGTCCTCAGGGCCAATCCAGTGGCATACGGCCTGACCGTATCTGATGGGTGGTCCCACCGTTCGTCTGGGTCTCCCATCCTGCTTTCCTCCAATATTCCTCCAATAAGAAGTCAGTCCAAGACAAGAACCGGGTAGTCAGGCCTGCTCCGAAACCAAATCCCGGCCTGCCCGCTAGGTCCTTATTTCAGGCTAGTCTAGATCCACTAGCGGCTTGCTCTAGGACTTGATTTCTTATGCCATGGCACACCCGATCAAGTCTAGACAAAGCCGTGGATCAATCCCTAGCCTTATAGAACCACCCTGGCAGTTCCGTCTGATGGTTACAGTGAGCCCGCTTGTGCAATCGTTGAGCCAACCAGGCAAGCGTCAATATAATCAGTTCTGCGAGTATATAATAGTTTTATTTATGATAGCTTTAGCAACATGCATACACAAGATCGAGTGATATCAAGCACACTAGTGCACTCACTGCGCTGGCTTTATATAGCGGTCTAACTCCGCCCACCAGTCTATTATAACACAAAGAATGCACTGGATATAATAGGATTTGCACACAAGATAAACATAAAATTATATAATAGAAAAAGGAAGTTCAGGAAATTCAGGCAAGTGCTAATAAGGATATAATACGTGTAAATAGTTGGTGTGTAAATAGTTGGTATACGTCCCAGTCCTCCACAATATTGCATTTCTCAGCCATCAGTACCCTTTCTTTTTTACAATATCACTTTGGTCGTGGGCTGTATGACAGTGGAATTTCTAGTTTTATGATTACCACTGCTAGTCGTCAATACTTCCTGTGGTTTTTTTTATAATAGAGTTTGCGGATTTTGGTGTGCCATATCCGTACCTCAAACGTTATGGCTGAAACACAGTATAGGTGTTACAATTGCATCAGTGGTGTAAATTTTAGCATTGTTGCTTCTCAAGCAATAGATCCGGGTTCGATTCCTGGCTGATGCACAATTTTTCTTGATTTTCCTAACCAGTCCTCAGTATTTGCTGTGGTTCTTCTGACAGCACTCCCAGGCTTTGTTGTGCCATATTCGTACCTGAAACTTCTTTGCTCAATCACAATTTATTCGTTACAATTGTAATTACAAGAGCCCAGTCCACCATAGGGTGCTGTACATGGAAACCCATGGCAGGAACACAGGCTATTGGGAAACATTTAATATGCTACAAATAAATGGCTAGCTTCTGTGTAGCCATATATATAGTTTAACTAAAATATATTCGTATATTATAACAATATATATTATGTGGGATGTTATGTAATATTCGAGGCTTTCCAGTGATTAGGCAGTAATGCAAGGGCTGGCTATTTTGGGAAGCTAGGGCTATTGATAGGCTTTTTTCGTGAAAAGCCAGCTTATCTAAAAAGCATATCTAATGTGTCTTGCTATATAAACTGGCATGAATAAGATGCTTGGCAGATGGCTCAGCAGGAGAGAAAGTGAGCTGATCATCAGTATTGCCGTGCTTCTATTGACAAGCAATTTACCTTGTGGAGATCGGACTTGAGAGTCCATTGGGTAGCAGTGAGTCTGCTAATTTGGTTTGCCAAAGGGTTGGCAGTAGAGACTGCCGTGAGATCGGTGACCACATTCTTCTGTGGCGTGTATCGCCGTTGTGGTGAAGGCCGGTGGCAAAGGGGAGGTTAGTGTGTCATGGTAGCAGCTTGGTGCTGCGCAGCAATATTTTTGTTTATTTGCTACCATAGCAAAATAACCCTGCATCATACTAATAACTAACCTGTAGTAACATTAATGGTGTAGATAGTCTTGTTGCTGTATGCAGCTTGTAGAATATACTCCCCATAGTTCACCAGCTCTTCAGGGTTCTTCACTTCAGTGAGGGTCTACAATACTTCTTGGGTGGTCTTGTCTATTTTAACGACTTTGGAATGTCTGTGGGATGATATTATTAAAGAGTTGTGTTCAGTGGCGCACATTCTGACATCGTAGAGCTCTATTAACCAGAGGAGGACTGGGATGCCCAGTTTCCAGCTGATGCACATTTTTTTTACCACCAAAACCAGTCATCTGTACTTGCTGTGGTTTTTTTCGATAGATCTCCTGGGTTCTGGTATCCCATATTCGTATCTCAAATGCTCAGGCTGAAAGACAATATAGTTGTTACAATTGCATCACTGGTGTAAAAATTAGCATTGTTGCTTCGCAAGCAATAGATCAGGGTTCGATTCCTGGCTGATGCACATTTTCTCATGACCACCACGACCAGTTCTCCATACTTGCTGTGATTATTTCATGGAACTCACGGGTTGTCGTTGTGCCATCTTTGATCCTCGAGATTTTTGGCTGAAACACAATATAAATGTTACAATTGTATCAGTGGTGTAAAGGTTAGCATTGTTGTTTCTCAAGCAATAGATCTAGGTTCGATTCCCGGCTGATGCACATTTTTTCATGGTCAGTCGTCAATACTTCCTGTGGTTCTATTCATGGAACTCCCGGGTTTTTGTTTGCCATATTCGTACCTCAAACGTTTTGGCTGAATTAGGATATACAGTGGAACCTTTGTACTCGAACACAGTTCGTTCCAGAAAGTTGTTTGAAAACCGAGTTCGTGAACTGAACCAATCTTTCCCATTAGAATTTTTATATGTAAATTTTAACCCATTCCAAGTCGCGATAACAACTTCGGTATAGTATTTTTTCAACATTTTACACCCAAAAGTACTGTATACCGCATTTTAATAATAAAATTGGGTAGATATAGTTCATGTTTAATCTTAAGAAATGATTTTTTATTTTTAATGACAACAAAAGAAAACAAAAAGTAAGCATTTCGTATGTTTTGCTCTTGAAACATCGAAAACATAAAAGGTTAAGAAATGATAACGAAAATTGCAAAAATTGATAACGAAACAAAAAATGCAACAGATCAGTTACATTAAAAATTATGTAAAAAAGAAAATATGAATAGCAATGGCACATTTATTCCTCCAAAACAATTTATGATAACTCAAATGGAGGAGTTGTCTCCCTAGCAACTCGCTTTAGTAGAGAAGACGTCGTCCCAAATCGTTCCTTCTCGGTAAAAAATTTATAAAGCGTAACTTGGTTCTCCCTTTTTTTGAAAGCCTTTCTAAAGTGGCTCATTACAACCTCCTTAAACACATCAACAGCTCTAATGCTTGCAGCTATATCTGGATGGTAAAGTTCCACAAAACTTTAGATATCATTCCATCTTGCGCAAATTTCTCTCATATTCGCAGTAGAGGCATCATTTCTGACGTCATCCTCATCAGAAGACATCTCTGTCAACGTTAGTGCTGGATAACGATTCGAGTGCATTCGGTTTTTCGATAGTTGTTCTCTCTCGGTTCATCGATTCAGAAGGAGAAGACAACTGCGTATGAACCGAATTTTACATCACGATTCAATTCAGTGTTTGCGCATGCCCACGCAGCAGCTTCCTAAGCAGTTTCGTGAGAGCATTGTTGGGTCAGCAAATGTGTTTAAAGTTTTTTTTTCACCCAAATAGTAGCAACAGTCTTGACTCTTGTCAAATTAACTCATGTGATGTTTTGTAGTTAAGAGACTCATATTTGTAATATCTTATGGTATTAATCTTCATTGATTGTATTTGTCCTGAGCATATTGTAATTTTTTATTTATGTTTATTCAATTGTTTTTAAATTAATTAATTTGATGTTGATTCATTAAATTTTAAAGAGGATAACATTTTTCAAATTGTATTAGTTAATTAATATAATTGAAAATGACACCATTAAACATTTTTTGCAAATATTAATGATTAGTTTACTATTTAATAATAAATATACAAATCTCGGTTCGATTCGGTTCATAATGCCCATATGAGCAAACCAAAGTAACAAATGAAAATTCGGTTTCATTCAGTTTTCAGGAGAAAACAACTCTGAAATTGAATGCATAGTGCAGGTATACATCGAACAGCTCTAGTCAACGTCCGTTTCTGTTCTTAAACGTGCATGAGTTATTGGGTGGTGAGCAAGTCATGATGTTCGTCGAGGAACTCCTCGACATCGCCACTGTCTATTTCTAAACCAAGATTTTGGCCTATACTGACAATTTCATCAATCAGTTGAACGCCTTTTCGCAGTCCCTCCTTGACATCAGCAGCTTTGCTGGTACCGGCAACACTGTCTAGCCCTTCCAACTCTAGTTCGGCCACACAATTGAGTCACAATGCTTGTATAACACTTGGTTCCACGCTTTGTCAATGAGGGAGATGCAGGGATAAATATTGAAATGATTTTTTCCCAAAATCTCAAAGGGTTAGGTTTGTGTCACTAGTCACATCGAAGCATCGTTGAAACAAGAACTTGGTGGACTACTTCTCAAAATTTACAATGATTTGCTGGTCCATTGGTTGAATCAAAGTTGTGGTATTTGCAGGGAGATGCTTTGTTTTGATAAAATCCAATTGCTCTGTCAAATCCTCTTGCAAACATGGAGGGTGGCAATTTCTTTTCCACCAAATATTTTTTATGGCTTGACCAAACACTTTATGCACCCACTCAGTTCAAATTTGCCTTGTCAGCCAAGCCTTTGTATTTGCCCTCCACAGAATGGGCAGCCTCCCTTTTATAACATTGTTAGATTTAAAAGCACTTGCATTCTCGGAATGGTAAATAAAAGAGACTTTATTTTGAGGTCACCACTAGCATTTCCACACAGGAGAGTTTGTCTATCCTTCAATGGTTTGTGGCCTGGCATCGACATCTCCTCACGAATGATGTACATTCTTCGTGACATTTTCATCCAAAAAAGTCTGGTTTCATCCATATTGAACACTTGTTGAAGCATATTGCTCGGCATCGATATATTGTTTGTATGCCTTTTTGAAGTCATCAGCAACTGCTTTGTCCAAACTTGTTGCTTCCTCATGACGAACAACGAAATGTATACTACTTCTTTTCTTAAACTTTTCAAACCAACCTCTGCTAGCTTTAAAAGCAAACCCTTCAGGAACGATGGTAGGGTATTTTTTGATCAAATCTTCATATAAATTTTGCTTTTGCACAAATCGTATCTTCACTCAGAGTGTCCCCTGATAACTGTTTTTTGTTTACAAAAATAAGCAGAAGTGTTGCCACTTATTCCAATACCTGCGGCCTTTGTTTGCTAAAATCACTAGATCCTTTAGCGACACCACTTGCTTTAAGTTGGTCTTTATTTTTTACGATGGTACTTATGGTCAGTTTCGCCATGCCAAACTCCTTAGCCAACACAGATGCACGCACACCTGATTCACATTTAGCTATCAGTTCCTTTTTAAATTCAATATTTTTGCCAGTTATTTTTCTTTTTTCCTTTGGCGTCTTTCTTTGTTTTTGGAGCTATACTAACGAACGTTCCGATGCCGTTTCCGGAGCTGTTCCAATCGTTTAAATTCAATGCGCATGCTCCGGTTCGGTCAAGGACCGAATTTATGTTCGACATTCGAGACGAACAAACTCAAAATCTATGATCGAAAACTTGAGTTGGTCGAGGACTGAAGCATTCGAGAACCGAGGTTCCACTGGAAATGTTACATTGGCATCAGTGGTGTAAAGGTTAGCATAGTTGCCTTCCAAGCAATAGATCCGGGTTTGATTCCTGGCTGATGCACATTTTTGTATGACCACAGCTGCCAGTCCTCAATACTTTTTTGTGGATCTTTTGTTGGCACTCCCCAGTTTTGTTGTGACATCTTTGAACCTCAAACGTTTTGGCTGAAACACAATATAAGTTTTACACTTGCATTAGTGGTGTAAAGGTTAGCATTGTTGCTTCCCAAGCAAATCATACGGGTTCGATTTCCGGTTGATGCACATTTTTTCATGATTATCACTGCCAGTCATCAATACTTTCTGTGGTCCTTTTCATGGAACTCCCAGGTTTTTGTTTGCCATATTCGTACCTTAAACATTTTGGCTAAAACACAAGATTAGTGTTACAATTGCATCACTGGTGTAAATGTTAGCATTGTTGCTTTGCAAGCAATAGATCCAGATTCAATTCCCGGCTGATGCAGATTTTTGCATGACCACCATAACCAGTCCTCAATACTGTCTGTGGTTGTTTTCTTGGGACTCCCCAGTTTTTGTTTGCCATATTCGTACCTCAACCGTTTTGGCTGAAACACAATATTGGTGTTACAGTTGCATCAGTGGTGTAAAGGTTAGCATTGGTCCCGTTCAATCAATAGATACGGGTCGATTCCCGGCTGATGCAAATTTTTTAATTGCCACCACAGCCAGTCATAAATAATTCCTGTAGTATTTTTATAGATCTTCCGGGTTTTTTCTTGCTATTTTTGTACCTCAAACAGTTTGGCTGAAACACAAGATAAGTGTTACAATTGCATCAGTGGTGTAGAGGTTAGCATTGTTGATTTCTGATGAAATAGATCCAAGATTGATTCCCTGCTGATGCACGATTTTGTATGACCACCGCTGCCAGTCCTCAATACTTTGAATTTTTTGTTGGAATTCACGGGTTTGTTGTGCCATATTTGTACCTCAAACGTTTTGGCTGAAAGACGCCGTAAGTGTTACAATTGCATCAGTGGATTAAAAGTTAGCATTGTTGCCTTCCAAGCATCAGATCCGGGTCTGATTCTCGGCTGTTGTCCATTTTTTCATCTTGGCGAAGGCCAATTCGTTTGAGGTTAAAATGAAACAGGCTAAGCTATTATTTTCATTGTGTAAACCTGTTAATTTGGGGTAAATATTTGGACGGAATTAGATTTTCCTTGCTTTTTCCGCATTTTGTTTGTTGACATTAACACTTTGGTATCGTCATTTCTTACCTATGGTTCTCCTGCTCAAAGCATATGGTAAAGACGTGTGATAGACTTGCATTTATTTCCTTGCCTAATATAAAATACATACTTCATACTTGCTGAACAACATTGATCTGTTTTGTGCTTGTATAAGTCTTCGCTTTCACTATATTATAGGCACGTCCTTAATGTTCTTGTCCCCATCATTTACACTGCCAGATGTCCGTTTGTTCATCACTTTGTTTTGTCTATTCAGGAGAACACAACCCTTCACCGAACTCGAGATGAATTTGATGGTCGAATTAGAGAGATGGAGGCCGCAGTTGAGAAACAGACTAGAAAGCTTAAATCTAAAGATAAAAAGGTTTGTTGTAGATTATGACTATCCGTAACATTCTTCTCGTTCAGAACCTTTTTGTTGTATTTATCCTGCATTCCTCCACGATGAAATTAATGTTCAACCTTCTCGTATGTGTCACTTCAAATCTATCATTTTTACCTTTTAGCCCTATGATCTCCGCTGTGTAGCTCCATAGTAGTCTCTCATAATTTTAGTATTATAATCTATTCCATGATGCATCCGATATTGCCAATGTATTTTATATATACATGTTTTAGTATTTGAGAAAGTATTATATCATTGTCTTCATATTCTAGCATCCGTCAATACGTTAATTGGGGCCTGCGGATTTTTCCTTTGGCCTCCAGTAAAATTATTAATCATCTGAGGTGAAGTCAAATAGGTATATGCTGGTCAATAAACCAATCATAGAGGTATACGCTAGTCAATAAACCAATCAGAGGTATACACTGGTCAATAAACCAGGAATTGTCCTGTACACGTCGCCTTCAGCCAACTTTGTCATTACTTTATTGAGGATAAGATGACCAGCAGACATTCCAAGATAGTTTATATTACTGTTATTTACAACTAGTGTCTGTTGGCTGACATTTTCTCAGTTGCATTTTCTACAAACAGTTTTTATTGGTTGTCTGCTCCCAATGAAGTCAATCCGGCTCAGTCTCGGTGCATCAACGCGTGTCCTAGTTAAAAATGAACTTGCACAAAATTGTAGTAGGTTGTATCAGAAAGTGTCGGTATTTTTCTATCATTCGCGATTGTTTTTTATGTTTGAGGTGATTTTGACTGCCAGCATGTTTCAAGATTAGAATCGACAAAGCTTGATGGCTGTTAAAACATCTATAGTTGCAAAGAGACCTGCAGAATAGAGACGCGTAACACTGCAACTTAAACGCAATAGTCGCTATCATTTATTGCATTTAATGACGCCATTTCACATGTATTTTTCTTCTAAGCATTTCAGCCGCGACCAAGTTTTGCTGATTTTAACTTTGAAACATTTTGGTCAGACGACCTCAAACTTCAAAAATAATCTGAAATAGTAGGAAAATCCTGATAACTTCGGATAAATCTACTAAAATTGAGTGTGAGTTTATCTTTAAAAATAACCATTTCTCTATAATCGTGAGGGGTAAGCCTACCTGATCAGAGTTCAAATGCCACATCGGCACTTTAATCTGATGCGCATGCTCCGAGGGCATACAAACTACTACTAACACTAGTATGGTTGCTATTGGTCCATTGCTGTCACGCGTAGCTCCTGCAACTATATTTGATTTTTGCCATAATGTAATCGAGCGTCTCCAACTATCTGTGCATCACACAAAGTTTTCAAATACTTTCAATTTTGCAACTTAACTTTGGATATTGCTGCTAATTTCTTAGCTGTTTTCACTTTGCTTTCCTTTCAATGTTGGATAAATTAATAAATTTTCCGACCATTGTGAGCGTAAAGTTGAAAAATCGATTTGTTTTGAAAATAGTTTATTTTTACTTCATTAATTGCTTAGTTTTACTCCCCTATTCAAAAGATGCAATTAAAATATTGTATAAAGCTGATTGTAACACATGTAAATCTCCTCATCGGCACAATCAATTTTGAATTAAAAACTAGATTTGCATGTTATCGGCTAACTGTCTCAACCCCTAGTAAAATTTCTAGAAAACAAAAAAATATATACTTTTAATAAAATCGTAATTCATTGATTAGTTGGCTGGGATGAATAACTAAGCACTGGCATTTTACTCTTTGGTTTCATGAACTTGAGTCTCATATTTATTCTGCTGCCGTGAAGTTACGTTTGATTTTAAGACGCTTCTGCAAAGACTCAAAATATTACTGATGGCAAGTGGCTGTTCAAATTATTTGTTCAACAATTCATGTTTTTGGATTTTTTATGGAAACCGTTGAGGAGTGCTGGTGACAAAATATCGAAAAAGCGTCTATGGGTTCTGCAATAAGATGCGTCGGCTTACTTCTACTCGTATCCATAAACTAGGAGTTATTCTCTACCTCTTTTATGTTATATTTCACTGACAGGGAAATTGTCTTATGCACAACCTGCAGACGAGTCCAATAAAAGTTTTTAGCATACAGTGAATGTATTTATTATAAAGCAAGCTTTCATTATCATAGCCTGAGAACATTGAAGGCTGGCTCATACTACATCGCTATATCTCAACATTGATGCCACAATACACCGGTGATCATATGTGATAGCAACGTTCACCATATCTTGTTTGCATCAGCAAATATTCCGCAGCAGAGCGTTCTCGTTTTATAATGCTGTCGCTGAAAGCATCAAACATTGTGGTCTCGCAGAAACTATCGTAAAGGGAACTATAGATCAAGCAATCTACGACTGCCAATCACCATCGTTAAAGTGGTGCACATGGCACAGACTGTCATTGATGCCCAGTGGAATATTGGGAAAGTTGTAAAGTTACCCTCGGTGTTGCCATTGGTCACATGGTGCACACACAGTAGTCGACAAATAATTGCTGAGAGGACAAACTCACTATCCTTCGTTTTTTCGTGACGTCATTTTATTGTTGTCGGCCATCTTTACAGACAATTTTTTCGTTAGAAACACAAAGCTTTTGCATTGATAATTTGAAAACGATGTTTTTGTTTGCAATTTTTTATTATAGTGTCAAAACAACACTTGAAAGTACTAATAAATCAAAGAAAAACGATCGTTTTCTACAAAAATGGCGGCTTTTTCGTGAACGAGCGCATGCGCAAACGATTTGATGACGTCAAAAAAACGATGGATACAGTTTGTGCCAGCCTTTACCGGTTGGGAATCCGAAAGCGTCCGATTCGAAATTGATTGCTCTAACCTTCATCGTCTTTTACCACTGCTCATAATCAATGTTTTTGACATTACTTTTAATCTTTATATTTTACAGTATAACTTGTTGGCTCCTTTTGCAGCCTACACAATGTGATCATCATGTTGTTTGTTTGCAGCTAACAGCCCTTTTAAAAGTGGTAGGTGGTCACTCTCGCTTTTCTCTTCTGTTCAATTATGCTGTTCATTTGAATGGTTCCGCTATCTTGAGCCAAGGTCAACACGACTATCTCTATGGCAACCAATTAGTCATTGCTGCTCTGTATGCTTATGTCTAAACCAGTGCTTGACCTGAGTAATGTAAGAATAAATTTGGAGATTTATCCAATTAATGAATGTTAGTCGACCTACGAGATGCTCTACGGATGATGGTTTGAGACACGAGATGCCTTTTCAACAGAAATATCATTTGAAAACCAATTTATCACATTAAAAAACTTTGTGCATCTGTGCATTTTGCAAATGCAAAATGGGCATTTAAAATAAGATTTTTTTCATTCAAAGTTAAATCCGCTTCAAAGTGTAAGTACATTTTGCTTCATACTTCGGAGATGCTGTAATTTTATCCCCTTTAAGAGTTTTTTCTGGTCATTTATCAGTGAAATTATTTTTAACTATTGAGAATTTTTTCGGTGAAGTTTCTATATGCTGTGAGCAATCTGTCGCACTTCCTCACTCACCCCACGCCCATCTTTTTACTTTTCATCATGAATACACCCTCATCGGCCTACACCAGCTTACTCTGTAACAAGCGGATTGTTACATTTGGGAGACAAATTGAGCAGTTATAAAAGGTACTTCGTAAGAGCATGTGTGAATAATAGGCCTATATTGTTTTAAAACCTTGGAGATAGTGGTGTCGCGCTTTAGGTAACGGAAATTTAAAGGCTTTACTTACCAGTTATATAAACGCATTTCATAAGTATAGATTATTACATGACTATAGATTATTTCGAGCGTAAATGAAGCGAGCAAACAATAAAAAACTCTCATCGCATTTTGTTAATATAATCATAAAGGTTTATTAAAATTCAACTTGTCTCCCAAGTTATTTTGTTATAATTTCAAGTAAATGTTATTATGTAATAAGATCAGAATAAACAATCAGACCATAATATTTCTGTTTTCACTTTTCCAAGTAACCACACCTGTCAATTGCTCAGAAAAATCTCTCCTGGCTGCTGTGTTGCAACAATGATTAACTGTATCAAGGAATAACTAGATGTAAACAAATCACTCCTGCACTCTATAGATCTTTGCTAGAAAGTTGCGAAAACACTCACTCACTATATTAAAGGAAATTGAAAATCCATACACGCTGATTAGTTGACAATTTATAATCTCCCTTTTGTGACTAGTCTGTATTTGCTTGATTTGTGCACTTGTTAGATACAAGCTTGTTCTTGTTTGCCACTTATATTTTGCGCCGAACAACTAGTTTGCATATTACACAACTTCTCCCTGATCTTCTGCTCCAGTTTTTATTGGTCATCAGTACAAACACTTTCTTCATTCTCTATTGTATTTTATCACTTATGAGTTGGTATATTTTGTGATTGAGTGAATTCCCGGCACCCTTCTGCTAGGAGAGACCCTCTTCTTCTCTTTGGTTGCGGAATAATTGGCTCTTCATTTGTATAGATATATTTAAAAATGTAGATTTAATTAAAGAGGTTGCTGCAAATGTCAATCTTTTGCCCCGATGTGGCTGACACATACTGTCAATTGTTTCACGAGTAGGTTCAGAGTGAGGGTGTTCTTTTTCCTGATTTTGTCTTGCTCAAGTCTCATTGGCTCATACTGTTAACACTGATTGCACTTTGGTGTATGCTAGAAAATTGTCAAATGCTAAGAAGCTCATTTCTTTGTTTTTTTTTTCATTTCTATAGTAAAATTTAAAATGGTATTGATAGATATTGATAGGTATTGATTAGGTATTGATAGATAGGTATGAGGCCTGATAAATTTTAGGTAAGTCTATGAGCATCGGCGCATGTAACTTCGCAATGTGTGGCACCTATATTAGCTCATGCCTGTTTGTGTGGCCCTTCCTTAGCTCAACTTCTGATATGTCGGTCATTAAATGACATGTTGGTTAACAGTTGACATGTTGATCGCTAAATAACATGTTGGTGATTTGTTGTTGATTGTTAGAAAATAAGATAGATTTTTGATGATGTGCTAGTCACCATTTGACTTGGTGCTCATGAATTGGCATGTTGGTCGTGCGATGGCATCTTGGTCAGGAGATGGCTTGCTGGTTACGAGATGGCATGGTACTCATGGAATGGCATGTGCTCATGAAATGGCATGTTGCTCATGAAACGGCATGTTGCTCATGAAACGGCATGTTATTCATGAGATGGCATGTTTCTCATTGAATCGCATATTGATCATGCGATGGCATGACGATCATTATATGATACTATAGCCACAAAATGACATGTTGGTCATTGGCTGATAGATTTGGTTTACTTTGTAGATCGCGGATGCTGACTCTGAAAAAGGCAGGTTGCAAGAAATGCTCGAACATAAGAATGACACACTTGATCAGTTGGATGAACAATTAAGGTGATTGGCAGCTGCCTTTACTCTTTGTTATCGTGTCTCTATGGCTTTACTCTTTGTTATATACTCTTGTGTCTTTATGGCTTTACTCTTTGTTATCGTGTCTCTATGGTTTTACTTTTTGTTATCGTGTCTCTATGGTTTTAAATATTTAAAGTTGATGTATCTATTTTATAAATGCATAACTCTTGGTCATACGCAAATGCAGTTCCAAGCCTTATTATGCAGCTCATGGTACGCAATGAGTTGAATATTGAGAAAAAATTATTTATGACAGATTAGAAAGTCTGACATGAATTACAGAACGTTTAGAATTGTTTCACAGCAAATGTTGTGATTGTGTTTAACTCTTTCGTTACCGAATTAGTTTTTTACCAGAACATATTAGGAAAAAATGGATATTTGATCAGAGTGTGTATTAGTAGCCTATTCATAACTTTTGAACCACAGTCTATAAAAAAAAGTTGCTATCAAATTATTCAGCATAGAATTTATATTAACTGATATCATAAAAATGTTATAAATGTGCTGCAAAATGAGTTCGGATACTTTTCCCGACCATTTTCGCTTTGGCCGTGAGTATGTCCAAGTCAGACGATTTATTAATATTATCACTGCTGAAAATAAAAATAATCACTTTCAGTAGTATTATTATTCAATAAAAATCACCCAAAGTCCTTGGATATAAAATTATTGAAACTTTCATAGCTGTAATGCGTCTGACGCACCTGATCATCGCTAAGAAGGAATTACAATGAAAAATAAAGTTTTTGCGAAACTACGCTTAGGATAGGTTGTAAACATATTTTCTATTGCCACAACGCATTCTGACAATTGTTTCCTTTTGTTCAAGTACAGATACCATAGAGTAATTTATAAACTACAAAGACTACTAAATCCACACGCTCTTGGACATACGCAAACGCTTTGCCTTGCTACGCAGCTCGTGGTAGCGAGAGATTAAGCGTGAGAATGCAAATCTGTCAAATTCTGAGACAGAGTTTCTTGAGTAACCTCAATTTGAAGTCTTTCAGTTCCTCTTTTAAAGACTTTTACGATCTACTTTAGGTCTTCAGAATCTCATGAGAATAAGTGAAAACAGCCAATCAATCACACTTGTCAAAACTTAACCACTTTTTTTAAATGTTGACAACATTCTTTTCTGCTCAGTCATATTCAATTCTAACTGGGACTACTCAAAAACAATATTGTTCTTTTAACGGAAGTAGCCTACTGGCTCAGCAAACTTCTACAATTGTTCTTAAAAATAAAGTCTGGTCTTACATCTTAAATAGCAACAACTTGTGAAATTTTAGTGCATCTTACAGCTATTTATAGTTTTGTGTTTTTTTCGGGAACAGTGATATATAAAACAGAGAAAAACCTTTTTTATGCATGTAGTTAGGTAGGCTTCAAATAGGAAGTGGTAGTTGCACAAGAACAAGCTGACAATTGCTGTGACTTTATTGAACAAGCGTCCAGTTTCGCACTATAACTGCTTCAAAGGCTCCAAAAAGAAGTGCGTCGGCCGGGAATCGAACCCGGATCTATTGCTTGGAAGGCAACAATGCTAACCTTTACACCACCGACGCTGCTCTGACAAAAACTCAATGTGTATAAGGCCCGATGAGAAGTAAAATCACTTCATGACAGATGAAAATGATTTATTGCCATTAGGGTATTCATGGTATATATTTTATTGCCCACGCAACGCCAAGCCTTTAGCTAGTCACTGATGTGGCTCTATTAGTCTTTTTTCACTTTGGTTTCTTGTTGGCAGACTTGAATGCTATGGTAACTTTATATCATTTGAGTCTAATGACATGAGAAAACCGCCAATGGCACAAGAAAACTGACTTGTCAAATTCTAAAAATTTCTTTATAGTTTCCCTTTTTTCTTAGCCACAGCTCTTCAGTGTTAGCTACAACCATAAAAGAGTTTGTGGACTAATTGTTTTTACCAATGCACTGGTAACGCTTCGAAACTTTACCAAAATGAAAATAAGGATAAGGATAAAAATAAGGCATTTCTATTCGTTGTAGATAACGATAACAAGTAAAAAACTCTTCGAGCGGTTTTTGATTATCTGTAGTTTTGCTTTTTTATGGGTTCCGTCAACAAATCATATAAAACATAGACCTACTAACTATAATATTATTAACTATTATATTAAGTCTAGTTAATAGGTCTATGTATATAAAACAACTAAAAACCCTTTGTAATAAACTCTATTAGTTAGGGCTCAAAAACAAGTGGATCTAGGTAGATGTTCCATGAGGACATGGTGCTATTTGCTGGTGCCTTTCTGTTTAATTCTAGCAGCTCTAAAAAGATAGCAAAAAGAAGTGCGTCGGCCGGGAATCGAACCCGGATCTATTGCTTGGAAGGCAACAATGCTAACCTTTACACCACCGACGCTGCTCTGACAAATGCTCAATGTGTATAATGCCCGATGAGAACTAAAATCATTCATGACAGATGAAAATGATTTATTGTCGTTTGAGTAGTCATAGAGATGAGCTCTTTAGAGCTTAATCAAAGTCTTATGAGAGCTCTTTAAAGATATTTCAGCACCTTTCACTAGTATTCCAGTATTAGTATAATATTCTACTTATTCTACCAGATAATACGTAATCAAGTCATGAATACAGTGAAGAATGAAAGCAATTGCGGACTTGATTTACCTGAAACAGTTCAAAGTATCCCTGAAGCTTTATAATCATACATCTAGTTTGGGTTTGTACGCGCCACACATAAACAAAATTTCAACATTAATGATTGCTGGATACTACAGAGACTGGCCTGGCGGGAACTGTTTCTCTATGGTGTATAGTCAATTGTAGTTGGCTATTTTAAAAGAAATCAGTTTTTACTGGTCTAGTCAGTTGATGTTATTTATAAAATCAAGCATCAGTGTTAGCATATGAATAAGTATTCATCGGCATTTTAAAAACTAATTAATCTCTTATATTATTTACAATTGAATAATATGGTTTGGCTCTCCAAAAACGAGGCTTTTGAACAAACTTTCAAGTTGAATTGTGACTGAAAATTGAATCTTGCCAATGAGCTGCATAATTGTTTTAACAATGAAAATTAGCTAGTAAGGGATGAGTCATAGCAATCCAAGTCAGCACAACTGAAGGCAGTTTCGGTCATGTCTGAAGCAAGATTGGCTGAGATTAACTACATGTCAATACCTCTCAGTTCGAGATACATTCTGCACTTTTGTACATCATATCAATGGGCTGCTAGTGCATGGGGAGTAGAGGGTAACTCTAATCTTTCTAGACTATCTTTAATTTCGATTCAGTTCCTCTAAAGTCTGGTTCACACGATATCGCCGTTTGTCAGCGTTTTCCTTTCGGTATTCATCGTCGATTATATGAACCGTGAACCGATGGCATCGACGAAGCAACGCGGACACATCGGGAAAGTTTGCAGCTGTCAAACTTTCCCGATATTTCGCCGAGCATCGACGAATTAAATGTGAACCATTTCGGCGATGGTAATTCGCGGTCGCGGATAGCGTGATTTATTCATATCAGTTTATAATAGGCACTGTGGGACTAGTATTTGATTCCAGCACGTGAAAACAGAGTTTTCTCCACGAAAATTTAAAAAGAGAAATGGGGACACCCTTGTCACAGAGTATTTCCTGATGCAAACGGGATAAGTTTGTGATAGTGTGAACATCGTTATCATCGACGATCACCGAAGTATTGTGGCATCAACGCAGAGATATGACGATAGACTGTGAACGAGCCTTAAGGCTAACAATCATCTGCATAACAGATGCATTCCATAGAGATACATTCAATAGAATGTATCATTTAAAGTTACCAAACTCTAAAGTTTGGTGACTTTAGAGTCATGGAAATAATTCCTATAAATGTTATTTGATTCGTAGGGGTAGTCAATTCTCCTTATATAAATGAAAAAAGACAATTTTTCATTACTTATTTATTATTTAAATATTATTTCAACATTCTGAGGTTTTCAAAGATGAACACTACTGCTACACAATACTCTATCAGTTGTAACGCACCTACATTATAAACACACTACTTCATAGAGTGAATGAACACGAACTAAAGGAGGCGAGGAGAGAGATTTCTATGCTGTCAGAAGAATGCAACGCTCTCAAGTCTGTAATCAAAGGGCAGGAAGGAGAGATGCAAAGAGAAATTAACAATCTGCTCATGAAAATCAAAGGTTAGTTCCGTCGGTACAATTGCAGCAGTGTCATCGTCGCTATAACTTTTAGATAGAGCAATTTTATCTAAAGCGATCAAAGAAATCTCTGGCAATTAATTTTGGGATTGTAATTGATTGCGTGTCTTTGATAATGCTTCAAGGTATTTCTGTTTAGTTGCTTGTACAGTAAGTCGTCAACTTAGGACCTATGCGACATACATGTACATGCTCCCGACTTTACGACCAGGCTCGGGAAGGTCAGGCAGCTCAGTGTGAGGCGTAGCAAAAGCTGTTCTTCGTTATTTTTTCCGTTAGGGCGAGTTGTTTTCGCCACTCGATATCAATGATAGTTTCTCTCGAAATTAAACTTTAGCGATTTGTGTACTGCTTATATACGATATTGAGAGATATACATTGCTCACCATGAGGAGCTCAGCGTTTTTCATTATGGTAAAACGGATTATCAAACAGATAAATGATGAAATTTTTGTTAAAATTAAAGTTTACTAAAATACATACTAAAACTTCCTTCAAGTATGTGTGTACTAAGCTAAATTCATTCAAGTTAGATCAGAATCGACTTACTTCCAATTCGACTTACGACCGGCCAGCCGGAACCAAAAGCAGTCGTAAGTCGACCACTTACTGTACTTGTAAATGTGCCCAATAAAAAGTTTTTAACAGTTTTTAAGGTATGTCTGGCCTAGTCTGGACTGATGTTTAGCAATTGTTGAAGCAAACTTGACCAATCAGTATCTGTTCGACAATTTTTAAAACGACTTCAACTACTAGTAAGTTTTTAAAACTTTCTGTTAGCAAGCTGGTCCAATCGGTAATTAGTTTTGAAATGCAGAAAAAAATTTTTTGTGAATGCAGGGTTTTACCTCGTTATGTGCAACTCTAATACCCAATTGAAGTAACCAGTCTCAACCAGTGGCTGGGTTATCAGCTTTTATAAGCTCTAAACAACCATAGATGGTTCTATATATTATTTTAAATTATATGCAATTGTTAGGCTAGTTAGATTGATGGGGGAGGGAAAGAAGATAAAGGCTGAAATCTATTACCGAGTCTTGTATAATCGTAAATTTTAAATCTGAGCCTGTGATTCTGGAACAACAATTGCTCAGAACTGGTGCCCATGCGATTGAGGTTTTCTCCCTTTTAATTAGATTTTAGATTTTCTAAAATTAAATTACATAGTTTTTATTTCATACAAAGTTTTAATGTGCTTATTTGACAGGCAGTCTAGTCTAAACAGCACGTGTACACTCAAAGCAGAGCTTCTCAACCATTCGTACATATTCTGTATGTAACCCAAGTGAACTCTTGTCTCTCTTGTAGCTGTAGAGAATGATTACAGGCTGGCTAAGAAGGCCCTCAAGAGTAAGGAACATGTTGACAAACAAGGTATAAAATTACTCACCATTTCTCTCTCGTTTATCCCTTAGTTTTGCATTATCTTTTTCCCAGCAAAGGGCTCAGATTTACTTGCATCCGTCGGGCATGTAAAATACTGACAAGTGTTGTCTTCCCTTGACTAGCAGTCAGCCAAGCTTGTCTGAATAGGATAGTGAATATATTAACTATCTGATTGCTTTAGTTGAAACTGCTCTAGATGCTGTCAATAATCACATCGGGCAAGTAAGCTGCAAGCACTCTGATATATAGCAACAAAACATAACCAGGAAATAAAATAAAACATAGATATAAACACAAAATAAATAAAAAACTTAGAAAACTTAAAAATAGAGGAAATAAACTTAAAGATAAACTTGCACAAAATTAATAATAAATTTTATCGGAAAGCATCGGCATTTTTCCTCAAACATCAAAAGCAATCGTAAATGATATAAAAATACTGAAACTTTCTGATAAAATTTATCGCAAATATTGTGCACGTTCATCTTTAAGCGAAAATTTATCAGGGGGCAATGGGTTTTTCATAGATCCTGTTTCATACCTTTAAAATAGTTACAAGTCTCAAACCATCAGATTGATGGTTTGAAATTTAAGTGATTCTGACACTCAAATAAACTCCTTCAACAGCACGGGTCATGTGATCTTATCCGCTAGTTAGCCGATATGTTGACACTCTATTGTTAGTTTCTGCAATCACTTCAGGTGTTATGGCTATATTTTTAACTAATTAAGTTATAAACATGCTGTTGTTGGTTGCTTCTGCAACTTGAGTGCTGCTGATTTTTATATGCCTAGAACAAGGGAAAGTGACCAATACAAACCAATAATATCGCAGTTACAGTACAATCATTACACTAAAAGTTTATTTTAGATTTCTCTTTGTTGAAGGACAAAAGGGGCGAGTTTGAGACAATCTTGGAATGAATTGGGCAATTTGCATGTATTTCATTACAACGTTAACGATTTTAGCGTAAACTTTCTAGGAACAGGTTATTTATGTGGTAGTGGTGTCTACTGCGTATCTCGCGGGCTCCATCTATAATCACTCTCCACATCAAAATGTTGCCCTAAAAAAACACTTTTTCACCACACCCAACCATTGAGCAACCAAAAGTATAAAAATTCCCAGTGCGTCGGCCGGGAATCGAACCCGGATCTATTGCTTGGAAGGCAACAATGCTAACCTTTACACCACCGACGCTGATGTCATCCAAATGCATCGATAAATTCATACTGCAACTTTTGCCACATTCACACAGATTTAACTAATTAAATTAGGCAAATGTGTTTTTATAAACTGGCCTCAGGTATTGCACTTCAGTGTATAAGGCAGCTTGTCTAATGATGCTACTGCAGTAGCAAACAAGTGGTGATAGACTGGGCCACCATTCCTAACCTTTCCCATTTTTATAACACCCGATAACCGAGCAAAGTAGGCGCAAGAATTGCAGTAGACAAATGCATGCTTTCCAATGCACCATGAAATTCCTTGACCTTGGATCTTAACAAATATTTAGTGTGCGTAGACTGAGTTCTTGTCATATAACAAATCTATTCATTGAAGGCTGAAAATGCTTGTATTAGATTTGTCATGAGGTCACTCTCTAATCGATGGAATATTACTAAATGGTCATATAACATTGAAAGCTGCGGTAGGAGTGTCTACTGTACATGTATGTGGCAAATTGAAAAACCTGCTGATACTGAATTCTTAGCAAAATAAACTGAATGGAAAGCTGTGTGAAAAATTGAACTAAATTTCCTTTAAAAATTAAATACACCTACCAAAGCATGTTATTAAAACATGTTTTTGGGCATTGTTCTTTGTACATACATCAATATAATATTGGAATCTAGTTTAATAATATAAATGAATATAAGTTGTATTTTGTATTGTGTGATGTATTTGGCTATTCCCAATACTCTGATTATCTCTAAAAACATGTTTACACCACTACGATACGTTATCACTTGTTGCTTTGCTATAGTTCTCAGCCATAGGGCACCAATAATGGAATCTATAGCATGAAAATCATCTAAACCCACTTTTAATGGCTCAAATGTATTCAACTAACCGTTAAAATATTCCGTTAATTCTAGGACAGCCCTTTTAATTCGCTAGCTAATGACATGCCTGTCAACAATGCTCATTTTAATAACTTGCTTTCTCCGAGCAATACTGGATGTGGTTTACTTAGTTACTAAATATCATATCATTTGGAAACATACATTCTTTTATAAAAGGTCACACTTGCTCCGCTTTTTACTGCTACTCATTGACTCAAATATTACAATGTTTTTGTTAGTGGAAAAATAATTTTGTAATCAGGGTATTGTGATCAAATCTATAATCTCGATCACCTACTGTAAATTGACCCAGATAGTTGAAGGGAAATTATACAGTAAATTGGGCAATCGAAGATTGTATTTGTTTGTTAATCAATACATTTCTCATTGCTTAATTTTGTTTTACAGAGGTTTCAATTTGTGAGTATTTTATAATTCATTGTTAGGTTGTAATTGTTTTGAATTAAATTTAGTTTATGGTTACTGTAAAGTTTTAATTTTTTTAAATCTAAACATATGTAGATCATAAATTCACTGTTATTATTGGATGTTCTATATTTAGTTGTTTTTGACTAAAGAAGGCAACTCCAAACTTACAAAATGTACTTGTACAGATATGTGTTACTAGTCTTCAGTAAACCGATTAATTTTAACGTTTGCTAACTGCCTAATTTTTATGGCGTTATTTCAATTTATTTTTTAATTAATTTGCTTTTTAATTTAATCAA
Source organism: Watersipora subatra (assembly GCF_963576615.1). NCBI lineage: Eukaryota > Metazoa > Bryozoa > Gymnolaemata > Cheilostomatida > Watersiporidae > Watersipora > Watersipora subatra. The sequence goes on along the minus strand of NC_088715.1, from coordinate 52,866,994 downwards.
GTTTTATTTTATTATGCTTCAGCCAGCGATGTTGCTAACAAACTGCAAATAGAGCTGACAGATCAGAGGAAGTATTCTGATGACCTGAGAAGCAAAATACGCTGGTTAGAAGAGTCAGTCGATGCTGCTAAAAGAGGTATGTAGGTATAACTGTTTATTGGCATTGGTCATCTTCAGCAAAATGACGTATTTTGTTACATGCCGAAATAAAGAAAAGGTAAACAAAAACAGAAATTGGTAATTATTGTGTGAGTTAAGCAAATTTGTTTTTAAAAATTTCTAATCTAATAGTAGCCTATTGCGGAAGAGTCGAGATAGTAAATTGAAGGTTGCAGTAACAAAAAGTTTATAAACTGAAACATATGACGGTGTATGTAGTATCATATGGATGGAGGTGATTATTAACACCTTATAATTATTGCTCGATACTATTTACAAACAAAATTGTCAAGTCAAAACCATGTAAATCACATAATCAGCTATTTGTCCATAAATTTTAGCTTCACACACGACAAATATGTCACATATATAATACATCAGGTAAACGTATTGCATTCTAGACACAATAATGTTTGAATTGATTCGAAGCCTGGAATATTTTGGCAAAGCAGGCCTAAATTAGTGCAAGTACAGTGCTGAACAAAATAGTTGGGACGCAATTGTTAAATCGCCAAATTTTTACTTAATTTGTTTTCTCAGAGTTTTTGTAGTTTAACATCTAGTAACTATGCATATTTATATATCAATAGAATCTTTACACTCTAAGGAACCCAACTCATCTTGTTTAAAAGGAATATTTTAATCATCTCTCCACTTACCAAAAAAATTTTATTTTGAGTCAAATCTTGAGAAGTTGACCCAAACTCACTCACTGGAGGATTAGTTCATCTCTCAGACTCACTTTGAAATTCTAAATTAACTTCACAAGATGTTTGGTATTTTTTCAAGGCATATTGTCTGTGATTGCTGCATAACTTGAATACTCAAGTTGGCCAGTTTTGTATAAATGGGCTGTAAGCTGTTGAGAGAACGTCACTCATTCACAATGTCTACGCTTCAATATACGAAGTTTACCGTAGTGGATCTTCTCATTGAGGAGAACATGACAATACAAGAAATTTCAGCAAAGATAAACATCCCAAAGTCTACTTTGTACAACACAATCAAATTTGTCGACAATTTCTCGTACTGTCATGTTCTTCTCCCTGTAAAGATCCACTACGGTAAACTTCGTATATTGAAGCATAGACATTGTGAATGAGTGACATTCTCTCAACAGCTTACAGCCAATTATACAAAACTGACCAACTTGAGTATTCAAGTAATGCAGCAATCACAGACAACATGCCTTGAAAAAATACCAAACATCTTTTGGAGTTAATTTAGAACTTCAAAGTGAGTCTGAGAGATGAACTAATCCTCCAGTGAGTGAGTTTGAGTAAACTTCTTAAAATTTGACTCAAAATAAAATTTTTTTGGTAAGTGGAGAGATGATTAAAATATTCCTTTTAAACAAGATTAGTTGGTTCCTTAGAGTGTATGGATTCCATTGATATATAAATATGCATAGTTACTAGATGTTAAACTACCAAAAATCTTAGAAAATAAGTTAGGTAAAAATTTGGCGATTCAACAATTGCATCCCAACTATTTTGTCTGGCACTGTAGGTCTCACATAACGACTTGTTTAGCGATGACTTGCATTTACAATGGCATGCTAAAAATCGGAAAAATTGTCAAAAACGGTTTTATGCACATACAGTATAGGGTCCTAGCCTAACATCTGCTGTAGTTGAAGCATTATATGAAAGACTTATGGTACATACAAATGCTAAATGAAAAGAGAAGTACCAAAAATGTAAACACAAGGAATAGGTACAAATAAGTAACATCTATCGCAATGCACTCTATGGTAGCCGAATATGTGTTTACATGTTGGTGCTAACACAAAAGTTAAATTAAAATGGAAAAGGTAAAATTTAATGTACATATTAAAATTTTACTCTTATAAAAAAATCGATGAAAGGCAGAGAAAGAGAAAAAGGTGAAGAAGTACAGTGTAAATATACATTAGTATATGTATGCAATACAGTAGCTTACTACTAAGTATAATGTTCAATGGTATTCATGGGATATTCATGTTTAATGGTTCGACAGAGGCTTGAAGGAAGGAGTTCATTTAACGATTCGCTTATTGGTTGGGTCTTCAGGGATGTAACCCTGTCATTGAAGATGATCTTGCACAGAATTTTAGTAAATTTTATCAGAAAGTATTAATATTTTTCTATCATTCGCGTTTGTTTTTATGTTTGAGGTGATCTGATTACCAGGATGTCGCACGATTAAAATCGATAAAACTTGATTCCGCCTAAAACGCTCAGATCAAGCGAAAATGTGATTATGACATCTATAGTTGCAAAGAGACCGACAGATTTGAGACGATGAACACAGCAACTTGAACGCAATAGTCGGTATCAACTATTGCAACAATAACAACTAGCGACGTCGTTTCGCACGTAATTGTTTTCTGTGAATTTTAATTGCGATCAAGTTTTATCAATTTCAACATTGAAACATCGTGGCAGTCGGAACATCTCAAGCGTCAAAAACAATCCCAAAAGATAGAAAAGTAGCTGATAAAATAAGATAAAAAGATAAAATACAATCGCTAATGATGGGAAAATACCAAATACTTTCTGATAAAATCTGCAATAGACATATAGACAAAATAAATGTAAATAGACAATCATAAATGATAAAAAATATCGATACTTTCTGATAATTTCTTACTAAAATTTTGTGTAAGTTCATCTTTAAGACAGTAAAAAATAAATAAAATAAAAAACATTAACATACTGTGTTAGACCGCATTGCTAAACAATGAATCGCTAAAATGAACTTCAGCTTCCTACTAGCTGTGCTACCCGTCGTTGCCCGCGTAATAAAAAACTCTTTGGTCTGAAAGTTGATCTGTATTTAACATATAACAACGTTTGCCATTCTAACTTTCAAACTACATATCATGAGAAAGGTGTTTAGTGTAATTGAAATAAATTAAGAGAGACAATAAAAACAACTGTAAAGGTTTTCCAACTTTGTCAAACAACCTTTAACCTTCATATCATGAGTCGTGCAGGTCAAATAAATTAAAAAATAAAATGAGTATAAAAAGGTTTAGAGGTAAATGTGAAATAATTAGCAAGTAATAGCCAAATTGAGTCGGTTTTCTACGATTACACTAGAATATGGTTTGGTATAACACAAAATATGAAATGGGAGAACAAAATAAAATTCTTGAATATGTTGAATTATTAATAACAACTCGTTGCATAGAAGTGTGTGCATAAAAAAGACTACTGTTCCAGCAGAACCTATCCGTCAAAACCTTGAATATGACGATACTGGTACCACTCGATACTGATACAAATGTAAAAGTGAGACATCGGACTGTCTTTGTCTGACCAAATGGAGAGATAATGTCGAGGCTATTCCTACTCGAGATAATTTAATTGTCCGCGTGAGAAGAATTGGCTTTGACCTCGGATATAGTAATTGAACCTTACAAAAAATATTTCTTAACAGGGGCATCGTAACGCGTGGCCGCATCGGTAAAATAATCAGGGGGAATGGCAGATCCACAAACACACATACTTTGAGAGATTTATAGATTTGTTAGAAAATAGGCTACCACTTCTGCGACTACGCAACAAAATTTCCACTCAAAGGCTGTGTTATTGTTATGGGTATCAGGTAATGTGACCTCTTGAAATCCATATTGCATTTTTTTACATATATACACATTCTGTGGAAGTACAATATGCTATCATAGAAGTTTTAATATATACCAGCACTTAAGCTTTCACCATCATGAACTACAGTAAGTCATTGACCTATGCGACATACAGATCATCCGTCTTTACGACCATGTCTGTGGGAGGGTCAAGCAGCTCAGTGCAAGGCGTAGCATAAGCCATTCTCCGTTAGTTTCATCAAGTTTTTTGTTATTTTTTCGTTAGGGCAAATGTTTTTTGCTACACGATATTAACAATAATTTCTCTCAAAATTATTAAGACATATACGCTGCGAGTGCAACGTTATCCATTATGGTAAAAACGGATTCAGAAACACATAAATGATAAAATTTTAGTTGCAAGTTTGAAGTTTACTAAATTACATGTGTACTAAAACTTCCTTCAAGTGTGTGTTTAGTGAGCTAAATTCATTTAAGCTAGATCAGAATCGGCAGAATATACAAAATCAACTTACGTCCAAATTGTTCTACGACCAGCCAGAACCAAATCCAGTCGTAAGTCGACGACTAATGTACTCAGAAAAACATCTTCCGCACAAAGGTATCTCATACCCTTAATAATGACATCAGTGTGTTTGTCGTCCCTTAAATAACAGCTGAAATGAGTTTGAACACAGCTGTATTACAGTTGCCATAGCACAGAAGTGAGAGGTCCGTTTGAAGTCATAAAAATCTTATCAATTTTTCAATGGCTACTGGTGGACTTTAAAGCACATAAATTACATAATTTTTTATCATATATCTCAATACATCAGAGTCTTGGCTTTCGAATGAGCCTATATTCAAAACACAAAGAATAATAGAACTATGAAAAACAGGCTGTCAAAAGTATGTCCTGCAATAAAAAACACTTGGTTGCGGTTACCACAATGTGATGTCATAATTATTATTTAGCTTTAGGTCATCGATCCCTTTCGCTGCCATTTAGGCTGCGCATTTCTGTGACAATCGGTAATGTTAAACCCAGAGAGCGCTAATAATAAACCAGGATTCTAGATAATCAACAATGCCCGGGGATCGTGCTAACCCCGACCAATACAAACACATGTTCTAGGTTAATTAATTATGCTTCAATAAGTATACTGTCGTTGGTAAAGGTAATGAAATGTGGCCCTAGGACTATGTCAATCGCACTTTCGCTGAGATCACTCAACATCACAATAAAAAGAGAGGGCTAGTGCATAATATCGTCGGGTAAACATAGTATGGTGCTTGAAATCTGAGTTATTTATCATGGAAATAATCTGTACATGGAGAGCTAATGACACTGATTCCTTTGTCATTTTCATTGGTTCTTTGGAGTTGTCCTACCTTCGCCTGCCATTAGCGTTATTATCATAGTTGATAAATATAAGCGAATATGAAAATATAAATACGTCACAAATATGAAAATTGTGACGTCACAATTTGCGAGCCTATACCATTGAACATTTCTGCAGTAGAGCTCTGAGGAAACCTATAAACACCAACCAATGTCTGTCTCACCATGTCAAACAATGACTCATTTGAAAGCCAAGATACTGGAGAACCTGAATAAGCTGAAACAGTATTTGTGTAATTGATGTGCTTCAACTTTTTTTAATGGCTATGTTCATTGCTCAGAAGCAGGAAATTGAGCTCAATTAAGTCCATGGATATTTACTCAACACAATCATATAACATATAAACTGTTTCTTGTCTCTAGGACAGTAGCTTCAGCCTAATCCAAACAGACAGAATAAAATACTAAAGCTTGTTTTCTTTTTGTATAGAGACTGTTGAAAAAGTTACATAGCCTCACAGTTTTAGCTCAACGGAAGAAGACAGACGTCTCATACTTTTGATGAGTTTTTGACTGTTTCAAGAAAATGCTAGCAGTGAATCGCAATCGCTTAGTTATTAGTAGAACATATATGTAATTCTGCGGTTCATTTTTATTTGACTTGCACCTCTGGTCGTAGGTCTCTAACAGCTCTTCTAAAATTGCCTTCCAACATGTTTCTAAATATTTATCATTGTTGCTAAACTTATGTCAAATGAACATGCAAAAAGTTAATAGCTTCAATTTTGAAATCTTTTGTTGTTTACTGGTCCTGGCTTCGGTTACTGGCCAAAGAAGCACTTGGTCATATGGCATCAAGTGTTAACATAGTTCATAAGACTTGGAGTTATCAACCTACTATCGGAGTCAGTGAACACGTGCACCATTTAGAGCACGTGATAGCAGGTTGTAAAGGCAAATAATGGGAAGGTCTATTAGGACTTTTCTTGTTCTTGAAATTTTGATCTCAAATCTTTCCACCATTTTGTGATCATTCAGTAAAATAAATTAACAGTAAATTAATTAATCGGATTTTTCTTCTGTTACTTACACTTGCGTGTGGGGAAATATTCAATATAATTTATGATAAAGTATATTGTAGTCTAGGATCTAATGACAATGTCAATATATGTGGAGTGCTATTTTCAACTTTTCTGTTGAGCAGTTGATTGCTTATTTGGTTTTAGCTCAGCCAGATTGTTATAAGCCTTTGATTGGTTTCTAAATGTTTCATGCTTTCTCGGATAATTCACGATCACAGATGTTAAAATTTTTGCAACTTTCATCAATTATATGGCCCTATTAGTTTCTTCCACTTTGGTTTCTTGTTGAAAAACTAAAACGATATGGTTTAGGTCCTTTACACACTTGTCAAAACTTAACAATTGTCTTTAGTTTTCCTTTCTGTCTAGCCACAGCTATTTAGAGTTAGCTCCATACAAGAGTCTTAAAACTAATTGTTCTACTGTTCTTACTGATAGCAATAAGAACAAGCTGAAGTTGTTGTAACAGGTAAGGACACCTGTTCTTACCCGTTGTTCTTATTGTTAAAAAATGGAAATGGGCTTTTCCATACGAAAATGGAAATAAGGATAAAAATAAAGCATCGTTGTCGATAACATTAACAAGTTAAGAAGAACGTTTTATGATTGTTTGCAATTTGGCTTTTCTGTCGTCTTCATCAAAATTTATGTATAAAACAGCTAAGAACTTATGTTATAAACTCTATTAGGAGGGGTTCAGCATAAACAAGTGGCTAACAGTAGATTTTGCATGAGAACAAGGTGACATTTGCTGACATCCCTGTTTCATTTGAGCCGCAAAAAAGATGTGCGTCGGCCGGGAATCGAACCCGGATCTATTGCTTGGAAGGCAACAATGCTAACCTTTACACCACCGACGCTGCATTGGTAGTGGAACATGTGTATACTAATTTATGCGTGCTAAAATCACTTTCGGACATGAAAATGATTTATTGCCATTTGGGTAGTCATAGAGATAAGCTCTAAAGATCTTCCACTATTAGTCCAATATTCTTATTATAACCATTTTTACCAAATAATCCGTAATTGCATGTAAGTCATGGATACAGTGAAAATAAAAACAATTGTGGTTATAATTTACCTAAAACAGTTAAAAGTATGCTTGAGATTTTACAATCATACATCCAGTTATGGTTTTTGGGGGCCACACAGCTGCAACACGCAGCCAGTAGAGCAACAAGTCCCAAAGTAAAGTTCCTGTCATTATGTAATTCTAAATAATTTTGGAGCTTGTGAGTTCCCTTACAAGTCAGCGCCATTCTCTTCCAAGATGAAAACGGCAGTTTTTCTAACACAAGCTTCAAGTGCCAAATCTTGTGAAACCTTTTGGCTGCAAGACATCATTGTATATACTCACTAAGTAACTATGCACATTCACTAATGCTCTGAATATCCAAGTGGATTCGATCGGCAAATGGGCTTTTACAGTGTTACCAGGTGTTTGTTCATGCAGAACAAAATGTAGAACACAGAATGATAAACACTGGTTTTAAATTTGTATGCTTGTCTATTTTCCTTCAAAATGAACATATAAAATTTTAGTGGATTTTATCCAAAAGTATTGGTGATTTTTATCATTAGCATTTATTTTTGATGTTTGATGTGATCTGATTGCCAATGATGTTTTAAGATAAAAATTAACAAAACTTCATCGCTATTAAAACGTTCGGAAAAGAATTCATGCGAAACGACATCACTAGTTCTTATCATTGTGATAGTTGATATCAGCTAGTACGTTTAAGTTGCAGTGTTACGACGCTCTATTCTGTCGGTCTCTTTGCAACTACAGACGCCATAATTGCACTTTCTCATGATCTGAGCGTTTTAATTGTGATCAAGCTTTATCGGTGCTTATCTTAAAACATCCTGGCAGTCAGATCTCCTCAAACATCAAAAATAAACACTAATGATAAAAACACCAAAAAACAATTGTGAGCGATGGAAAAATACCATTAAATTAAATACTTTTAAATAGAATTTACTAAAGTTTTGTGCAAGTTTATCTTTAGCTATTTTGTTTTCCTAGATTCACCAGTCATTCCTTGAAGACCATGTGGCAAGGGTAAAAAAGAAATCGCATTTCCTTTGCAAATTCTGCTTTTAACCATGACGCCTTAAAAATCTGTACAGATCTGTGATAGACAATAGAAAGTCTGATATGAACATGTGTCCTCTCGTTTAACTCTATGGGTTTCTTTTTTATCAAGGTTTCACTGCAAGCAGCCAAGGTTAACTCTTTCGCTACCGCAAGCCGATATATCGGCTTTCGTGGTAATTCAAGTACAGACCGTAAGGTGATACATCGGCTTATCAATATGGTTTAACTTTTCTTTTTGTTACAAAGCCTATACAGTAGCTAGACTAATAAAATTTTGTCTCCAGTAAATGAAACCTCGTTGCCAATCACTTGCTATCATCAATAGAAATTTTTTTGGCTAAGTATTTTCAACAATTCGCTGTGATAAAAGTACCAACTGTAAAGCGGTATCTCGGCTTATAAATAGGGTTTCACTTTTCTTTTCATTGCAAAGCCTACACATTAGCTAGACCAATCAAAATTTGTCTCCAGTGAAACAACCTTGTTGCCAATAAAGTGCACTTAAAAGAAATTGCTTTGATTCAGCGATTCCATTTCTAATTATTTTTCAAAGCGGCAAAACCAGATTGTTATCGTCATGGCAAGGAAAAACACACCGCGTTCGTTCAATGCAAATTAATCGTTGGATATTTTACGAGAATGTAATTCATTTTGTACTTATCTTGTAGAGAATTTCGTTTTGAATATAATGCATTTTACAGTAAAATGATATCTGTTTTTATTCTCGAGATATTGCTAAAATACTAGCGGTGTATCTGCTTTTCGAAAAATTTGTTTTATTTATTAAGACAGAATATTCATTCGGTAAGGTTTTAATGCGGTAGTGAAAGAGAGTAACATGCTAGCATGTTAACATGCTAGCATGTTAACGTGCTAACATGTTAACACGTGTAACATGCTAGGGTTATTCTTGAAACAATCCGTAAACCTTATCAAATAAGTTTCATTAAGTTTGAAGCAGGTTTTCATGCATGTACAGTATGTTAAAATTTTTCGGCTAGTAAATCTTTTCAACATTTTTTAAAAAGTAGGAAAAATGAAGCTGTGATTTCTATATTGCTCGTTCGTTTTTTAATCTAACCTCATTTTCACCGAGCCGACAAACTGCTAAATTGTTACATCTTTGCATGCATGTTGAGCAACATCGGGGAATTTCATCAAATCGATTCTTTACATTTGTATCAACTGTTACAGTGGTCATTATTTACCAAAAGCTATTGGAATATTGTTTTGGCATTGCTTCTAAACATCAAATTTTGTTATAACAGCACTTTCCTTGCTAGTTTTTTTATACTATATTATAACTGCATTTCCTATATTTATCATTAATAAATGTAAAAAGCAATTTTATGTTAAAGATGATTGTATAAACTGCTTTCCAAGATAAAATATGTGTTTAAACCTGTTTGTTATTGCGCTATTGAATTATTTTGATGGCAAGTTACAATTATTCATGGTTTGTAATAGGTTGTATATACATGTATGTTAGTAAGTTACCACATAAAAATAAAATGATTAGTTGGTATCTAATAAAAAGACGTGCGTCGGCCGGGAATCGAACCCGGATCTATTGCTTGGAAGGCAACAATGCTAACCTTTACACCACCGACGCAGATGATTTGTGTGACTACTGAGAAAGTCTGACTGTGACTTTTGTCACTGTCTGCAATGATTTGATTAATTGAATTATAAACATATGTCTGTAATTACTCGCAAATTCCAAAGCTGATTACTTCTTAACAAAATTATCACAATCTGAGTTGCAAGAATATTCCTTACTCGTCAAGGTCATGTGAAAGTATGTCTTGTAGGCGGTGTTTTGCGACAAATATCAATCTAGACTTCTCGCCTATAAACCTAGCTCTATTCTTCACGGGCTGCTATTAATGACAACTGAGCACCCGTTTTGTTCACCTGAGGAAAAGCTAATAACAACCTACAAATATTAAATATTCGTATATTTCGTGCTGCGCTTTCATTGAAGGTTGACTTGCAACAAAATTCCATTACAGGGATTTGGTACCAAAAGATTCATTACGTCTTACTCTGCTGTGTTGTAGGTGCAAAATATGTGGAAATGTGATTGCAAGCTCTTAACAGCTCAAAAACGAACAGTTAATCGTAGCCATCATGAAGACGCCGTAGAGTGGAATCCCTTTCCAAAACCACTCAAATCATTCGTCGAAATATTTTCACTAATATGCTTCACGCATTCAATAAAACCATGTCTATTGTTCTTACGCATCTGTTTTATCATCATTGTAATGCTGTCATTTTGAGCACTAATATCTCAAAACCAATCGAAAGAAATTCGTTTAATTTTTTTAACCTTAGCTCGAAGGCGTGCATATCATTCTCTGATAAACATGACGAGCCTGTTGGTCACCTGCGATAGTCGAAAAATGCTGCAGAAATTATTCGCGGCTGTTTGGCAGAAAGTATGGGTCACATGATCAGATTACGACTAGACGATTAGACCAAGCTGAAACAAAACTTTAAAGTAGTGAGCATCTATATTTGTTTGTCATAAACTAGTGCTACGAGAAGTTTTCTATTGAGCCTTGTATTGGCCTTTCAATTCACGTGATAACATCACGTGTCAAAACAATAACCAAATCGCTTCAGTACGTCAGAGAAATAACTTGATTCCAACCTACGGCGTTTTCGTGATGGTGGCGATTAACTGTTCATTTTTTGAGCTTTCAAGAGCTTCTAATAACATTCCCACATATTTTGCACCTACAAAACAGCATAGTAAGACATGGTGAATCTTTTGATACCAAATAACTGTAATGTGAATTTTTGTTGCAAGTCAACCTTCAAAGTTTTAAAGGTTTATGTATATTCTATGTAGAGGAAGCGTCTACTGCTCCACTTGGTACTTGTATACCATCGTGTGCCTTAATCATTGTGCAAGCTACCATAATTCATCTATAATTGTGAAAGGCATGAATTTAAAATTGAAACACGATATAATCATACGCAATACCTGTTAACAGTCTGGTTATATCTTAAATTCAATTATCATTCAATTTTATATTATTTAAATTTATGAATTATTTAATTTAAATAATTCAATTTTATAGGCATCTTAAGGCCTGCTGTAACTGATTCACAGATATTCCGTGTTGTCTGTAGGAAAGCCATGAAAACTGGCTAATTCTAGTGACTGTCAATAAGAAAGTTTTAATTATCCACAACAACAATCAGATTATATTATATTACAATGCCAAGCAAACATATCAACTACAATGTTTAGTCTTGATATGAAACTGCTTTGTGTTAAATACATTTTTTAGGATTACTTGTCTGTGAAGCATTTATTGGAATTAAGAAGGTGTGAGAAATGCAACAGTGTTTGTAATATCAGAGGTCTAGCGAAATTTGTAGCACTTTGTCGGAAAATAGCTTCTGATTAACTGAAACGAGACACTATAAGTGTAAGAGACTTTTCTGAGTGATTTTCATAATAACGTAAGCATGTTGACCTTTGACCTATTATGTGGAAGGTAACCTATTATGTTGAAGGTTTCTAGTTGATCAATAAGCAAAGATAGCTCTGAATGATTAGCTGATACGCTTTGTAGAAAGATCTGATTGCTTATTGGCTAGTATACACACTGCTTAACTAGTTGAAGAAACATTTACGAAAAAGTTTATCTTGATGGATTTTTAGCAAGAAAAGTCGTTCCACAATAGAGTTCTCACTCTATTGAACAGCTCTTTGTTATTGGACAATATTTGAATAGAGCTGTCCATATCCGACCTGCAAAATCACAAATTGGAAAATGCAAAATTGGACGAGTCGATTGTTTCAAATCCCATACTTTTATAACCAATAAAATAATTGTTTTAAATCTTATACCTTTATAACCAATAAAACTGATTGTTTCAAATTTCTTAATTTTATAGCCAATAAAAATGAAGATAAGGAGAGCTTGAATAAAGAATATAATGTGTATTACTGCCAAAGTATATCACTTACATTGCAAAATATCTGATACAGAGTTCAGTTGAAATCTAGTAAAAAGCAGCATACCGTTTAATTTAGTTCAATTTTTTCATCAAAAGGTCCTCATTACTGTGTATCAGACCAAATGAAAAGCCAATAAACATTTGTTTATATCATTTACAAATGTATGTTATTAATGTACCATATTGAACATTTTGATGCGGCATTGCCAGTTTTTTCTACAGTGAAGTACATGTTACCATTATTCAAACTCTAACAGTTCATAGCTGATCAGTTAGTTATCACTCGGACATCTAATTGCAACAAATAATGAGATATAAATCATTTTATTTCAAGCTGCTCTCAAATCATTTTCACAGAATAAAGCCAAAAAGAGCAATAATATGAAAGTTATACACCCCATAATTCTCTTTTAGTCAGCATCTAAATATTATATAGTTCGTAAGCGTTTTGTTACATAATTAGGCAGGATTCTATATAAACAAATGGACCGAAGTGGTAGTTTCACAAGAACAAGTTGACATTTGCTGAGTCTATACCTAATTTGCACCCTGTGTTGCATTCGTTAGAGACAACAAAAAGGCCTGTATTAGTCAAGCATCGAACTCCGATGTATTGCTTGGAAGGCAACAATGCTAACCTTTACACCACTGACACTAATGCATTAGAAGCTTACAGCAGTTGACCAGCTTTCTTTCTTACAACTTGGAAGATTCCACTCAAATTAAATTGCTTGGACATACATTATCTTTAACAGCTTTTTGATCATTGTTAAAAATGTCTGTGGTTGGGGAACGTGACAGCATCCCTTTATGATGTTCATTAGTTAAACGCCTTTACAATGTTTTATTGTTAAACTAGTCTCTGAACCATAACTCTTTTAAGGTAAGGTTTTCAGAAAACTTTGTCTATCCAGATTCTGACAGCATTGTTAGGTCTGCTTGGGATGTTTGTTCTAACCTCATGGGCATTTAGAAAGTACATGTTGCTTAGTGCATTCATAGCAAATAGAAAATCTTTCAATTGTTTCCTCTGAAGTTCTTTCACCATTTTAGCGTCTTGTTTTATTGAGACGTTTCCTCAAAATGAGACTTGATGTTGCAGAGAGACTCGGTGTAGAAGACCAGTGTCAGCAGTTACAGCTTGAGCTAGAGCACAGATGCAAAGCTGAGCAGAGGCAGCAACAAATTGTCATGACAGAAAGAAGCAAGCAAGTGCTTTGGTACAGCTAATCATTTAAAATTATAACTTCTCTTCATTCCTTGTGGTACAGAGTTCTGAAATCGCATTTTGAGTTGACTCAATGATGACTCTCAACTCTAAAGAACCTACACAATTAGCATTTGCAGAAATTTTATATAGCTACCTCAATGTTGCTGATACAGCAGCGCTAAACTCCTTGCGTATATGAGTGTGAGCCATGCATAAACTAAAATATATTTTCAAAAGGTTTTAGTCATAATTCTTTTGTGTTTTTAAAAAATTATTGTGAATGTACCATGTAAGAAAATTCATGCTTTGTGTCATCACAAGCTTTGAGGTTAGATTAGTTAGTGACTCATACTTTCTGATAAAATCTACTTAAATTTTGTGAGTTCATCTTTAATATTACGGTTTCTATTTATTTATTTTTTCTTATTTAGGATGAAAAGAATAATTGTAAGCAATGGCCTAAACATATTTCTGCTAGTGTAATTTTTTAATATCAGGTTTCAGATATTTCTGATCACCATGTTTTTATATTAGAGAGTGGGGTCTGCGTTTTGATCAAACTAAAGAAACTGAGAAAAAAGAGAGAGGTAAAACTGAAAAAAATTATAGCTTTTTTCTTTTGCACCTAGTTTTTCTAAATCAAAAAAAATGAAACAGCTTCTGTTTTTCAAATGTATTGATTCTTGGGCAGAGTTTTTCACTCAATTTTTCTGCATAATTTTTAAAAACTTTTTATTGTTGCTCTAAAACAGAAACTTCAGCTTCTGCAGCAAAAATACTGAGTTCACTGCTGCCAAAAATCTTTGACAAAAATTAATTCCATCAGAAAGAGTAAAAGACTATGTAGTAGATGTGGGTAAACAGCATTTAACATATACTCAAAGGCTATTTTCACATTCTGTTGACAGTGAAGGGATCACACGGCATATGTTGCTGTCTGCATGCTGTTAGTGCAAAAGATCTAGTCATTTCATGAGTGCTGTTTTGTGGTTATAAAATTCTCAATCTTCATAAATTTCAAAACACAGCTTTCGCTGGTTTTTGTCAATACGATGGTGATGTCATCTTTTCTTTTGGCGCCAACAGGCTGCATATCTAAATGGTAACAAATATTATATTTCTCAGTCAAGTGAACTGTGCTCAGAACATTGGTCCGAAGAAGCATGAGTTCAACAATCATAAAACATGATTCTACGCTGCAAAGTTGTCTTCCCTTTTCTATGTTGAAATGATTAAGTCTCTGAACGTTGCATTACTGAGTTCAAGAGTGAAAAAGAATACGTCCCAATTTTTAGACCAGCTTTAATCTTCGCTATATTTTCTATAGCATTTTAGGTGGGCATGTTGATCAATAGACTTGCACCTTAATGGACAACTCCTAATGCTGGTTTCGCTGTTACTACATTTACAGTACACCTCATCATAAGTGTAGTCCTCTGAATTTTACATATATCTGGATTTGTCCACACCTGTTCGCTTAGCTTTAGCTCGAATCATCACTCTAACTAGGTTGATAAAAATTTATGCTATCGGTCTGGCAATGGTGGAGGCCAAAGGAAGTGTCACATCTCCAATAATCCTCCAGTATACAGTTTGTGTGCATAAGCTAAAAGTTTGAGGAATTACCTATAAAAATATCATTCCTGTTAACAAAATTCTCTTTGCAGTCTGTCACTGGATTGTGTGCTTGAATGAATACAAACTTATGGATATGTGATATGCCATTCTTAAGGCCTACAAACCTCTGTATTATTCGAACTAGTACCCTGTCTGCTGTGAGAGATTGTCATGTGTGACGAATAGCACTGGTGGGCCAAAAAAGCATACAGAATAGGTATCTCACATTGGTTCTAAAATCCTGGAAGGCGAATGATTGGGGATGAATTTGCCGGATTGGAATACCAAATGCTGTGGGTTCAAATCCTCCATGATGCAATCTTTTTTCCAACAGAGATCAAGTATAAATTTAATCACAATAAATTTAATTTCCTGGGAGGTGAATGAACGATGTATGCCGTAGCATGCCTAGTGGCAAAGTAGAAGGTTGTGGATCAAATTCTGTATGATGCAATCTTTCTTCATGCCTCTAACCGTGGCTTCCGTCGCGACCGGTGGACATGACATGTATTATAGAAGCAATTATCTCTACATGCACTTTCAATGGTATGTGACAGCTTGGCAATTTTTCTGTTAATAACATGGGGACAAATCTAATAAAACAGTTTCATATCTAAACACGTTCACTATTAATTAAGATCTATGGTCAAGGAATTTCCTGGTGCATTGAAAAGCAGGCATTTTTATCTACTGCAATTCTTGTGCCTACTTAGCTCAGTTATCGGTTACTCATAGAAAATGTGAAGGGCTAGGGATGGTGGCTCAGTCTGTCACCAATTGTTTGCTACTGCAGTAGCATCATTAGCCAAGCTGCCTTAAGGCTGGTTCACACTGTATCGCGGTTAGTCAGCGTTTTCCTTTCAGCGTTCATCGTCGATCATGTGAACCATAAACGGATGGCATTGACGAAGCAACGCGGACACGTCGGGAAAGTTTGCAGCTGTCCAACTTTTCCGATATTTCGCTGAGCATCGACGCCCACCTTTCAAATGTGAACCATTTCGGCAATGGTAAGTCGCGGATAGCGTGATTTATTCGTATCCGTGTATGATAGTCACTGCGGGACTAGTATTTGGTTCTAGCACGCCAAAACAAAGAGTTTTCTTCGCGAAAAATTAAAAAGATAAATGAGAACACTACGTAACAGAGTATTTCCTGATGCCAACATGGATGGGTTTGTGATAGTGTGAACATCGTTATCATCGAAGTATTGTGGCATCAACGCAGAGATACAGCGATATAGCGTGAACCAGGCTTTATGCACTGCAGTGCAATACCTGAAGCCAGGTTATAAAAACGCATGATCATAATTGAATTAGTTGAACCTGTACTGACACGGCAAAAGTGGGAGTATAATTTTGTCAATGCTTTCGTAGATATCAGCGTCGGTGGTGTAAAGGTTAGCATTGTTGCCTTCCAAGCAATAGATCTGGGTTCGATTCCCGGCCGACGCACTGACAATTTTTAAACTTTTTGCTGCTGAATGATTAGATACAAAATGTGGTCCTTTAGGGGCAGCATTTGGATGGTTTGCCCATTTTGGAGAATGATGATGGCTGGAGCATGTAAGATATAAATTGTCTCACTTAGTATGCTCATTGCCCAAATCAATCTGACTCATTCTTGAGCATGCAATAGTTGTAAAAAAACGGTCACTGTCAGTCTGGTATAATATAGACACTCCTATAACATAAATCCACATAACGTAACGAATTTACGTAAAGCTTTTGCTTTGTACTACTTGAAAAATTCCACATAAAACAAACTGTCAAGTCAGTGTAAGTACTCAAATTCGATTTGAATATCAAGAATTTGTTGCTAGCCTTAAAAATATAATTTTCTCTCTTGCCACACTTGAGAGAGAAAACGACATATAGGGTTCCCTCTATTATATATACTAGTATCCTAGCAGTTTAATTTGTCGTGAGAGATCTCTATTATATATACTAGTACCCTGGTAGTCTAGTGTGTCATGAGAGATCTCTATTATATATACCAGTACCCTGGTAGTCTAGTTTGTCATGAGAGATCTCTATTATATATACTAGTACCCTGGTAGTCTAGTTTGTTGTGAGAGATCTCTATTATATATACTAGTACCCTGGTAGTCTAGTTTGTCGTGAGAGATCTCTATTATATATACTAGTACCCTGGCAGTCTAGTTTGCCATGAGAGATCTCTATTATATATACTAGTACCCTGGCAGTCTAGTGTACCGTGAGAGATCTCTATTATATATACTAGTACCCTGGCAGTCTAGTGTGTCATGAGAGATCTCTATTATATATACTAGTACCCTGGCAGTTTAGTTTGTCATGAGAGATCTCTATTATATATCCTAGTACCCTGGCAGTCTAGTTTGTCGTGAGAGATCTCTATTATATATACTAGTACCCTAGTAGTATAATTTTTCATGATTTTTCAAGAGATTATCAGGTGTGTGGATAAAGCACAGATAATAAGTATGTGCACAGTTATTCAGAAATAATTAACAGTGAACTATTGGTGCTGGCAATAGAGTATCTATATACTAAAGCTGAATCTAACAAGTTCTAGTCTCACCATAGATCAACGGACGGTCAGACAGATTCTGCTCCTATTACGCGTAGTAAAGATGTATTTTTTATTTTATTTTTGACATCAAAAATATTTTTTAACATTTTCCTTTTAGAGAATAGACGTCGCTGTCTCAAAAAACCTGATGTAAATTAGCATTGAAGATGTCCGCTCCCCTTAACTCATTGTAAAATTACCGTAATCATGGACCATAAAAGGGAAGGTGATAGGAAAAAGTAGAAAAGTTGCCTATACAAACTATTAATACTACAGTTACTGTACAGTCATAAAATTAAAAGTCAAGTTTACTTTATTTTCCCTTTTGAAGGGCCAAAGGAGTTAATTTGGAAGATCTTAGAACGAATCAAGCAATTTACATATTTTAATGTTCACATAGCCTAAAATTCCTATAATGTAAACGTTACTGCCTTGGATTATTTACAAGATTTATTCAACTCTCTACTGTCGAAATAGACAGTAGACAATCTTGGTAAGATTGTCTACTGTATTTTGTTTTACACGCCTGAGCAAATAATCTAATATTACCATATTTATGCCTTATGATTGATGTTTTATTCTGTTTTTCTCAAAGGTAGTGTCACTTGAAGATGGGCTGAAGGGAGCCATCACTCGCTGTTCTGCTCTTCAAGCCGCTGCCGAGAAATCTGAGCAGGATATATACAAGCTTAAACTCAAACATCAGCTTGAGCTCAAGGAGTTGCAAAGAACAGGAGAACAGAGGGAGGGTGTCACAGCACCACCTAACTCACCTCCTAGGCCACAGGTAATTTTTAGGCTTGTTTTACATTTCGATTATTAAAACCTAGTTTGCGATAGTGATTTAACTTGATGATTTGATGTGACGCCCTTAATTATGCCTCCTAAACACCCATGACACTCACAATGTTTTAATAAACCTAAGAAATAGAGAAAAATGCTTACAATTAATAAAAAAGTTACTTTGATGATTAGTTCTCCTTTCACGGATTTCACTTGTTACCGGGGCGTCGGTTCCGATTAGCCATGCAAAGTATATATCCTATATATTTATATATATACATAAATATTCTATATATATATATATATCCTATATATATGTATCCTATATATATATATATCATATATATATATATATATATATATATATATATACTGTATATCCTTTCTCTACTCTTCTATATTCATATGTCGAGCACTCATAATCTAGTATTTCATTATCAACTATTTCAGGTTAACTATTAAGCATAAATATTACTTTATGTACCAAACTAGATGAGTATTAGACGCTCTATGGTTATATTCATGAACCTAGATAAATATGCTTGAGTTTACCAGAATGGTATACAGGATTGTTGCTATCAAAATGTCTGTTTCTGGCATCTTGCATGTTGAAACTGTATTGATACATGTATTTTTGTTGCAAATGCGTATAACAGACCATCAAATTATTTTTTTTCTTAAATGTTAGAATTTTTGATTTCTGGGAAGAGTTATTTTCTGTGTTGTGGGAGCATCACTACCCAAAGGCTTGTTCAAGGGTTTCATCTAAATTTATATTATAATGATGGTTTCTTGGCATTCTAATGACTTATATCATGGATAATATAACTTGCCTGCAGCTAGCATTGTTTATGTTTTGATTTAATCCTTCTATGAATTCAGAGAAGTTTTTTTTATTTAGAAGTGATTCACTAGAGGTACTCTTGTGATAACTCTATTGGCTTAAATATTATCGATGTAACAGAAATGGTTAATAGAATGTCATGCTGGTTGTGTTAAGGATTTTAAGCTAGGTTTTTCTCACAGACAGACTTCATGGCTTGACTGGTGTGCTTTTGTAGTACGATGGAGTGGCTACAGAGTTGAAGACAGTTTTAAACGATATGAAGGAATTATTATCTTCAGCCCAAGAACGTAGAAGTTACAGCGACCGCAAGTCCTCTAAGAGGTAAAGATCGACTATAATAAGCCTCACTGTTTAAGGTGTGGACGGAGTTTAACAAGAATCGCATTGTGTTGGGAGTCGGATGAACTTACGGTAACTAACTGGTGGTTAGTGACCGAACTGATAGCTATCTTTAGCTCATCATAGTCATAAAAAATAAAATACGTTTATTTCTGTAGCATATGGAGTTATCCATATTACATGGATGAAGTTTACCGTGGAACCTCTATTTGAGCGCTACCTTTATTTGAAAGCTGCTTCCAATAGAACGCAACTATAAGTGAAGAGTTGAAAAATACAGTGCAACCCTTTGGTTGAACGCTACCTCTGTTAGACTGCTTCTTTGATTTGCATTATGCTTGATCTTTACGAGCCCATAACTGAAAAGAATTGGTAAAAAATTGTCCACAAAATGGTATTAATACTGGCACGGTCACATCGATTACATCAATAACACTTAATTATTTTGCTTAGTCATTAGCATCGCTTCGGCCCTAAAAGGGTTAAATTTATCTTTCCAAAGTTCTGACCAGCTAGTCAAAAAATACAACGCCACCCTCTTTTTGAACGTCACCTCTAGTAGAACGTTTCTAAAAGTGAAGTTTTGAAAATACAACATCATAGCGATCAAATAGAGGTTTTACGGTATCTTACTAATCTATCAAACTTATTGACCTAATTAGGTGTTTAAAATGGTATGACATTACTCAGATTCAGAGAAGTTTTTTTCTCTTTTACCATATACCAGTAGAATTTTTTATGAAGAAGAAAATCAAACCGCAACCTGATCAACTGGTAGTTGTGTTCTTCATGTTGCAGTGAAAGAACAGATTACTCCGTACTCAGTCAAAGTGATGGTGGTAGACATGATGACCCACACCCAGGTACTGACAATATCCTTGTTGGTGATTGGCTGGTTTGAAATTTATCTTAGCATATCTGAAGTTGTTTCTCTTCATAGAGGTAGCAAATGTTTGGCTTGTTTGGTATGTCTTTTAGTTTCAAGAAAATATATAAAATGATACATTAGTTGCGAGCTATTGGCCATTGAACTTGAAGGACAGTTTTGTATATGATCTAGTATTAACTTTCGTATAGACTATTCAGGTTTGTCGATTCAGAATATGTGATCTGATTAGGCCAATTGTGCTTTTTTCCCCTCACGAAGTAATTAAGATTTGTAAGTCTCGCTAACACGCGCCTGCATTCAAACAGGAAATGATGGTTTTTTTCAAGTACAATCGTTTTTGGTCTTCGAAAATCATCACTCATAATTTAATTTTTTTCCGTTTTGAAGGAAAAAAATTTAACACATTTTTTTCCTTCAAAACGTGTTAAATACTTCAACACGTTTTGAAGTATTGAAGTATTGAAGATACTTCAATACTTCAAAACTTCAAGTTTGAAGTTTTGAAGTATCAAAACTTCAAACTTGATGATATTGAAGTTTGATACTTTCCAACAACTTTGAATCCAAATCAGACAAAAAATGATTGCCCAATAAGTATTTCATATCAGATTTTTGTAAATACTTTACTTATTGTTGAATTTGACTATTCTTGATGTTTTTAATAGCATTAAGATAAACTAACTTTCCTAAGGTTTGAGTAAACTGTAGTGATTGTAGATAGTAGCCTAAATTCATTGCATGAAGTATACCAGGGTCTCACTCATCGTAAAGAGTGACAGCACAGAGTTATGCAACAGCTCTAGGGAAAATTGTTCAATGAGTCTCTTGGGACTATTTTTACATCAATTAAAACTACAACTGTTCTAGTGTCGTACACTAATCTTTCTTTCAACCTCGCCACTCCTAAGATATTCACAGAAGCTTATTGGTTGTAATTATATAACGTCGCTCGAAAGTTAATGTGGGATGTTTAAATCGGGTGCTGAATTTTTTGGTGTTTCTGGAATCTGCTTCAACCTTGTGTTATACCCCGCCATGTCGGGTAACCAAACCATGTAGTGTGGCAACTAGATGGAAAATGTATGGAAATGGTAGCCAGCAGAAATGTTTTTATCCATCATTCAGGCATTGGCTATATTCGCTGACATTGACATCGTATATCATGCATTTATGTTTTGCTGAGAAAATGTCCTCTTTATCTCACAGTTTGAAGATTGCATCACAAGCTTTTTGTCTCCAAAGCTGGTTTTTACACATTTAACATTGAACTCATTGATGAAACTTGAGATTCCATAATCATATTGGTATGAATAGATGTAAGTTGAAAATACTGTCAGTTAACCTTTAGGAATCACAAATAGTGCTTTGGTTGTATATAGCATAAGCACTGTGAGTTGTGGGCCATTATCATGTCTGTTGCCTAAATTTGTTCAGCTTGTTGAGAGTTTTTTTCAAGGTCATTTGTTGTTCCTTATGAATTATCTAATTCAATTGAGATGACTACCTTATACTTGAAGATGTTACAGCTTCCGGAGTTCAGATTGGTATATATTGATATACAGTTTTTAAGTGATTTCAAAAGCAAAGAAGTTCCGTTAAACATGAAAAATTGCTCTTTTTGTGGTCATGTTTGTGCCCCGCATCTTCTAGCCTTGAGTCTTTTGTATGCAGCAGGAGGTGATTCACCCCAACTCCCCTTTCTCACATAATCTACGATGTAGGCTTCATCAATGCCTCTCTTGCTGTTCGCCAGGGTACTCAGAGAGGCTGCACAGAAAGACGGGTTCTATAGACACTCTACTCAACCCCGCTGGCACGCGATCAGAAATAAGTCATAGGTCTAAAAGCAAACGCAGTAAGAAAGTCTCTGAACCCCTTCGCGGTGAAGCTCAGGTGCGTTTGCCAAGTTCTTATGCTAATCATGCATTCAGCGGTAGTTATTTCTAGTTATGTTTGACTAAAGGTTTGTAGAAAAAGTCATCTAAGAGACAATGGCTACTAAAAATAAACATGTGTTGACATCTTTTCAGCACGGTTAAATTCAGGCTCCAACGTGCAATATTATGCAGACTGGGTACGCTTGCCAGTCTCGCGCACTGTGAGAGGTTCTCATGAGTACCGTAAGTCCTCATGCTCAAGCCGCGTGGCTTGTGCTCAAAACCAGATGACTCACAAAAGAAAAAATTATCCTCCAACGAGCCGCGTATGCACACAGACTGCAGCTAATGACCGAGGTTTTGTCGTCCTTGACTCCTTCAGGAGCGAGAACGTTGAAGGGTTTCGTTATACCCCCGTACTCTTGAATAAGAAAACAGGCTACAGCAGTAGCCTACATGTGAAAAAAATTTTTCTTTTCCAAGTTCGAATTAAAATTCCTAAACCATTGCATCAACAACTTCTTCCCATGTCTCAGCTAAATTTTTATTGCGCTTTTAGAGAGCTTCACGTTTATGGAAAGATGCCGGTCAGGAATGAAACGGTTTTAATGACCTACGGCTTTGGTGAGTTAAACATTAGCGATAAATTCTTCGTTAGTCTAAAGTATTCCATAAACATGACCCTGAAAATAAACGAGTAGGTCGCCAAAATCCCGTACATCAAAGTGTATCATGACTGCGGTTTTATGGTTATAGCGTGGAACTGAGCAGAGACCGCATTTATCGAGAAGCCGCCCTAAGCCTCACGTAAGTTTTAAAAACTTGGCTTTAGCCGCGGCTTATTACCTTGAACCAGAAGCCGCGCTCAATGACAAGCCGCGCGGCTTGAGCATAACGACTTACGGTAATCATTATATGAAGAATTATCACTTGAAGTTACAAGGTGCCACAGTGGTGTAGTGGTAGCGTGCTTAATATTAAATCTGTAGCCCTAGGTTCAATTCCCATGTGAAGTGTCTTTTTTCTTAGTGCGGCTTCGGATGCACACATACACTGCTCTTATTATATTAAAGATTATCTAGTGCTACACGATATCTTTCCATCTACATTTGATTATTTGGTCTCTAAATATATCGAACGTCGAAAAATATTGAACATTGGAGTTGTCTTTTTTTCGATATATAGTGTTAGGCTTTAATGCGAGCGATATGAGAAGATATTGGTTAATATCGGTTGAAAAACAGGAGTTGTCACCTCTTTACAATAAAGAGAATAGACAACTCCAGTTTTGCAAAATAAAATACGCCGATATTTCGATAAAATATCGGCTTCGATATTCATATCGACTTGAAAACTGACCAAATATAAAATCATCCACTGAAATATATCGTCACATTGAATTATATCGTGTTATCGTGCAGCACTAAGATTATCTTAGTTTGCTTAGAAATATAGTGATGTTTACGCTAAGGATATCGATTTAGGCTATTCGCTAACCGGATGCCTTATAAGAAGTTCCTTATCCGGTTCCTTGACTGGCGCTTCTTTGTTTTCTAAGCAGCCAACGCACCAAAAAGGCGCACTTTCGATAACCTTGTGCAAGTCTTACATGATTTTGGCTGTTTGTTAACGAGTAGGCATTTGGGCAGCTAGTATTTCACACTGAGCTGGATACTTCGACATTCTGCTAATATCCTTGAATTATTTTCATTGACAAAGTAAATGCAAATATAACACCCACAGCTTTGGCAGGCATAGCTGTAAACCCTGTTCAACTATTCTTTCATCCAATCGTAGTGAGTCAAGGTAAATCTCAATTTTCTATGGTCTGAAGATGGTACTGGTTGGCTTTCTTAGGAAATTGTTCACTTCAGGCACATTTTTAAGATAGGAACACTCTGGAGGCAAAATGTAATGCAGGTTCTTGTCAAACATATTGCAAATACAATTGAATGCCTCAGAAACAAACATCCTTGTCAACGGTCCAACAATGGTCCTTGACATGTATGCAAATCAAAATTTATTAAGTTTTGCTGTAAGTTTTGTTTTCATTGTATTAATTAATAATCATTTTTTCTTTTATATAATTTTTGCCCTGAATGGTGCTATTAATCTTTCATTATGAATTAAACCCTGTCTTTTGGTGGTTTTGGTTTCACCTTAAAACCTGCTCGCTGACAATCGGCCAGAGGCTGCCATAAATATCAATAAATACAGAATCACCAGAAAATTCACTAGATTTTTTTTTCATTGCGTTTTGCAGCCTATGTGTTTTATCTTTTACACTAGAATATGTTTTCTGAACTCCAAAAGTGTCATCGTATCTTCTATAAAACATATCACTAATATCCTTTGAATAAGTACCTCTGAAAATTCAGAATTATTTTAAAAAGAATGATTCAGTGACACACAACACAGTATATTAGCAGCTGGTAATGTGTATCTTGTTGGGTACTGTCTAGAGAGCTTCCCTGACATTGTGTATCTTGTTGGGTACTGTCTAGAGAGCTTCCCTGACATTGTGTATCTTGTTGGGTACTGTCTAGAGAGCTTCCCTGACATTGGTTTTATTAGTTGTAGTTTTGGTCTATTTGAATATAGAATTCATTTGACTACTTCTAATGTGACCTTAGAGCCTCAGTGAATGTTTTGCTTTAGTTTTATAATACCATGGCCATTAGCTAAACTCGGCTTTCGATAGATCGAGGCTCATAACTCATCTTTGACTGCGAATTAAAAGCCAGTTTTACTGCGAACTGTAGCCAACACATGAAGCTGTGCAGTGAGGTTTTATACAACACGGTTAAATATATTCATATGATCCAAAAATACATTCTAATTTAGCTTTTAAAAAAATTTTTAGTTTTAATAATTAGCAGTTCAGACTATAAATTCTTTATAGGTTAACTGCAAGCCAAATTCATTAGCTTGTATTGAGACTTCTCAGCTGTTCTATGTATATTTATTTAGGGCTTTACAACAAATTGGAGGTAAGTCATTGCAGCTTTCATGTGGCCATTTTCAAGATCGAAATCATGCTGCTAATTGACTTGATTTTGGGCACCCCAGAGCCGCGAGCCCCTCCTAGTCGTGAAAGTGTTAATCTAACCTTGCAACATCGGTGAATATTTATCTTCAGTCTCGCATGTATGGATTAGAAATACCCTTACTACTGATATATACATGTAGGTTCACTGTGGATTTGTATTTCTATTCATGCAGGAAGAGAAAAAGGTGAATGTACACTTATTATTTATCTACGTACTTACCTTTTATACTATTGTTTATCACCATGATATGCACTTTATCAGTTTCCTCACCCTCTTTCTTGTTCATATCACAACTCCCCCGCCTCTTTTAAAGGAGGTGTGACACACAGGTATCTTAGATGCAACTGTATTTTTATCCACGGTAATATATAACATACACAGACATGCGTCAAGTCAGTCGTCTCTATTTAAACAGTAATCATCGTCAGCGTAATAACGTATTTACTACTATCTACTGTCACTAAACCTGAATTTTTTACTATTCAATCGATTTTATTATGTTGTTTTACAATTAATATAAAAAAACTACAGCTTGAAAACATAGATAAGCTATGATCAATAATTTCATATTTGACTGCTGACAGCCATAGAAATATATTAATAGCACTTTAGCTTGATCTATAAGCATTTTAACTGTGATCAAGTTTTTTCGATTTTAATCTTGAAACCTTTCGGCAGGCATATTATCTCAAACATCAAAAACAATCCCAAATGATAGAAAAATACCATTTTAATAAAACTTATTAAAACTTTGTGTACGTTCATCTTTAAAATGGTGTTATCGATTCCTTTATTAACATGTTATGTAATAAATACATTTTTGAAGTGAATATAGCGTATTTACTCATATATGGGTCACACTTTTTTTAACAACAAATCGGTTTTAATTAGGGACATAACTTATCCACTGGAATTAATGGTAAACTACACAAGTCTCTCACCAAGTTGTTGATCACCAAGTCGATGATTGTATTAACTCAGAAATATAACAGTATCAGTATAAGTTTGTCATGCATTATTAAGCCATCAAAACCTTTTTATGCATAGATTTAATAGTATATATATGTATTTATGTAAGATTTCTACCGACCTACTGACCTGATGCTGTGAGATATTCTCAAATTGAACCCGCGCGTTAGTCCTATTTCTCTTTTAAGCGATGCCAACCAATGGTGCATGATGAGAGACCTTGACCTTTACATTTTATACTTGTTTATATGTTCATGGCAGCGATTTTATTATCTGTGCGAATAAAACATTTATATTAGTTAATGTTCTATCATAAAGTATAGTTTATAAGCCTATAAATTAAATTTTTTCGTATTCATCATATTTTACTACACCTACCAGTAGATCACATAGATTTTAGCTCAACTTATATTATAATACCACCTAGCTATGGGTCGAACCCAGATACTCACTTCAATAAGAGTAAAGAAGAGGTGTGACTTATGTATTGGCAAGTGTGTGCTAGAACTACCCACATTGTAAAGATAACAAGTTGTGTAAACTGATTCTGGTTGAGGTGCTATCAAGGCATAGACAATGCGAGCTCTGAGTTGCTACTAAGCTGTGTCAAGACTTAAATTGAGACTGTTTCATTTCATGCATTTAAAAGACCGCTCAATGATAGCATATGATACTCAGGTTACCAAAAACATTGATGTATAAATTTTTTTATCAAACAGACCCTTATCATACAAGAACTTTCAAGTTTGCGATTGTCAGTATTATTAATTCTCTCTACAGGCCCTCTGTACAAACCTTGAAAAGAAATTGGATCAGCTTGCAAGGCTTGGCCAGGAAACGCTAGAAGATTCCGGATCATTTGTCAGCAAGAGGCGATCTTCAGCAACTTCTTGTGAAAAACTTCACCGCTATCTCAGATCACAGAAGCATTCATGATGCTCGCCGTAAACATTTGTAGGACCTACAGAGGGAATACAATCCTACCTCAGATATGTGAGCAGGAGTGTTTCCTTTAAACCAACCAGCCTTCTAGTTCACTTGAAATCTTTTTTGAATAGTTCATACAAATCTTTATATTCAGGTTCATCGCATCCGTCCATAAGTATTCTTTTGGTGAATTTAAGGTAAAATTATTCTAAATTACCAGATTTATTTAGAAAACTATTTCATGTTTTGGTGCCTTACGTCAGCTTCCATTTGTATTCCGGCATCAATGCCAACCCAGAGAATTGTCAGTGTTCATCTTGAACTGGTAGCTACCATATCTGTTGCTTAGCAACCAGCGATGGCTGCAACAACTTCTTATAAGCAACTGTTCTCCCAATTATTTATTACACTCTATTTTTTAAAACATTACGTTTTTGTAGCTCCGGCTTGCAAGGTGTAGTTTTTTTGTGTGTCGAGAAGATTCTAGAAGCTAATAAAAATATATTAATGCTGATCGTGATTTCTTTGACACAAATTGACTAAATTTACAATGGTTGTTCATATTCCTTACTAAGTCATTCGTATTTAGTTTAGTACCAGATGAATGCCTGGTGTTGCACGGGTAATAAAATAATTACCCGTTGAATTTGAGTAACTTAAGCTAGTAACTTAAGCTAGTCTAAGTCTTTACTATAATAAGAGTCATGAAGCCAGCTCGACATTATGCGTAATGACGTGATGCGTAACTTCAAGCTGGTCAATACTATTTTCACAAGACTTCATAAGTATGTGCACAATTACTTCCTAGTATGGCAAGTACAATGTAGTGGATTAACAAGCTGTCTGCAGACCTGAAGATTTCTTGTTCTTAGATTTTAATCGCCATAACTGGATACACGAATGACAGACAAACACTGAGATTTATATATATAGATACATATATAGATTTAATTAATGGATTGTTCTCTCTAGACTCTAGAGCAAGGGTGAAAAGAATGAGAGCTCTCACATATATTAGTATCAACTGGCACTTAAGTTAGCCATAAGACATGGTCAGTGGTTGACAGGTTAATGAGAGTATTGTATTATTTCAGAGTCTATGCCTGCAATAGCAATACAAAGGAAGTATTAGTCGTCATTTATCAATGACAAAAAAGGGGATAATAATTGTCACTCAATAATAAACGGGGCCAAATAATGTTAATATGATACACAACCGTGATTAACTAATTACAGTAGCGATAGCACGAGCAACTCTGAATATTGGTAAATAAAGGAAATATTGATAATGAGGGCAAGTTTATGAACGTATTTAACATGCAACATGTATTTGTCAAACACTATGTTACCATGATGCGCAGTGCTTCAGAGTCGTGCCCTCTCCGAATCATGGAAACGGTGTCTTCGCACTGAAATCACTGTGCACTGATCAGTGCGAAGCCAGAGAAAATCGCAGCAAGGAAACAGTAATTGCGCAGTGGCTGCGCATAGCTCTCATGCCGTGGAGACGGATTCTTCGAAGGGCATAAACTAGTACAAAAGTTATTCCGCTTCTCTTGTTTTTTTTTTCTATTCTTCTGATCTTCTTTCACCTAAATTTAATTATAGCCTGCACCCACGAATATGATGAGGTGATTGGTTTCCTAGACTTTGTTATCGATGCCAACATTTTTCGAAAGATAGGTGGCAAGTCCTAAATTAACGTTTAAATAATATATTACTTAAAAATACTTATTAAAAATATATTACTTTGTAAGAAAGTGTGTTAAGGTTTTAAAACCTTGTGAATGTGTATTATAAATAAAAGTATAATGACGACAGAAGCATAAAAAGACCGTTTCTGACGTTCGGTATCCATGATCGATTCTATTTCTCCATCAGGCGATTCGATTTATACAATTCCTCTTCTCTGGCTAATATGCTGAAAACCACTGCGCAGCATGGAAACGTACAATCCCCTCGACTTTGGAGGGGGCTGCATCGCAGTACTGCACACCATGGAAACATAGTGATTGTTAGCACTCGTGCATTTGTTCATTAGCTCATTAATGTAAAATTGTTGACACGCTGCAGGCTCACCAGTCGAGGTTGGAGGAAACGCTGATTCTCAAGACGTTGCCGTATTTAGGATTTAAGGTCCACAAATACTGGACCTGAGTGAGAGTAGCCTAAGCTGACCATTTTACAAAGTGAGAGTGTGACGCCTATTTCAAAGCAGAGCGCAATCTACTGACTCAAAATTTCCTCGCATTAAACCTTCTCTCTCAATTGTTCTCAGCTATGAATAGTTCTGTTTCGATATGGATGACTAATGGTAACGGCCGCAATGGACCTGAAGTGTGTCACGCTATCAGAAGAGTAATTTGTTCAAATGTTTGTTGTTGCGGTCTCCACAGTGCTCGCCTTTTTTTCCGTTTTGTGGTTCTATTTCAGGAGTTATTCACCTTGGTAGACAAACTGAATCCCATTGGTTTCGTAGATGCCTTCACTGAACCCTTTTTCATTGAAACATAAAATAGGACTTTTTTCCATTCAATACAGGTATATATTGTACTGGTGTACAAAATGAACTGTTCATCACCGAGTTCAAAGGACAAAATCAATACAATGCATGAATTCCCAACAAATTATATATATTTTCGTAACACGTAACCTTGCAAATCAGCATGATACCTGCTGATGCCTTTGGGAGACTTCTACCAATCTCCTGAGGCTGACTCACTGCACCCTAGGGTTTGATCGCACCTAGAATAATAACAACTGCTCTAGAGATTTTTGTTGATTAGGATTTCGTCGTAAAGATTCAAGGTTTGAAGGTCATTAGTTAGAAATAGTTTTTGTCAAAAGCAAAGGGGATAACTTGGAGTTGTCTTATATGTATATACTGAAAATTATCACAAAAATGATATAAAATGTTTCATTTATGTCATATTTGTTATATGTAGGTTCAGTTGCAATGAGAGAGTGCAGTAGAGTAGTTGCGCTTTATTCAAATGCTCAAAGCTGACAGCCCGAAAATACATTACACAGGAAGCAAGCACGGCTCACACGTATGATGCCATTTACTAAAATACATGGTACAGGAATACGCATGATGTTTGATGCCATCAGCTACAACATTTTATTGATTTCCCTGACCGTGACAATAACTAAGATGAGTGGCAAACAAAAAGAGTCAAAAATAAATAGCTTTAGTTGTTTTATTGATTAGCTGAAGATGATTGTGAAATATGTAAAGATTAAACTCAACCAGAAGGAACAAAACTAGCTACTACATAGAGAGTTTCGTGTTTATTCAACTCTCCCAGTGTATTTTAACCGCACAGCAGTGTTTACAGATGCACAAATTACAAAAAGCATCTACAGGCATTGCATAAGATGAGTTAGTTTTATGTATTTCTACTAACCTTACAGTTATTATATTAGTCTATTAAAAAGGACAGTAGGAATGTCTTGTAACAATGAATTCTTTTTATGGGGAGGTCTTTTCGCATAGTATTTATAGGTACAAGTGAACAAGGATTTGTTTGTTTGGAGAGTAGATGGCCATTATGGTAGCAAGATAATACACATGCTTTATTTTCTACTAGTAGTAGAATTGACTTCAAATATACATCTGAAACAATAACAGGCTTTTTTGAATTTCCCATTGTGAGAATGGATTTGTTCGGATTTTCCCATTGTGAGAATGAATTTTTGTGGGTTTAACCCACTACTGAGAAAGAGTCTTTTTTAGATTTACCTATAACATTTGACTAAGGCTGAATGTATGTTCATAAAGTCAACAAGTCTTTTATCACTACAGTTCCAAAGAAACAATAGTTAAGCAAATAGAATCCTTACTAGCGTTAAGTCGCCTATAATTTGCAGCTTATTCTCCTCGCTTTACTCATACAACAACTAAACTACTCTCACTCAGAACTAGTAAGTATAATTGCGAATGTGGCTGCTGTTTCATGCAGGTTTGATCACCAACACCAAGTTGCAGATTGTTGTATGTTGCTTTACTAACCACAATCCCTTGTTGAAGCAGCTCTGCTTTTCAACATATATGTAGCTGTCTAATGCAGCTCCAGCTTGGTATAGCAATGTTTCATGACAATCCGAAGACCTACTAAAGAGCCATCAAAGCCTCTGCCTCCGTATCATATACCGGTATACATGGATAGAATCCTATTCTGAGTGGTTGTATATGGCAAACATGGCAGAACTAAACACCTATCTAGAGGTGATGTGTGCAAATTATGTGCTCAAGGTCAAACACACTCCATAACATGGTTTAAGTTGTCATATCCCTACTCGCCAGTTCTCTAGGCATCACTGTAAAAGATTGAGTAACTCTGATGAGCAAGTCACTATTCTATTCTCTCTTTTATTGACAATAATCACCTTTATCATTTTTATCATAACTTCTATGATATTTTAGGCTTCGGGAACTGGTTGTAAATAAAGTTCATATTCATACATATGCAGCGGCAGAAAAGGCTTTTGGTGTACACTCATGCTTCTCGAGTCTAGATATAACCTGGCTTATCAATCAGTGCCCTCGACTGGTTTACATTACAAGTGAAACACATACTGTCCAGTTTCCTTCAGGTGTAGTTTTATCAGAAATCAATGGTAAAAGCAATAGTAAAAGGCAAACATATTACCTTGCAGGTTACAATTTCATGAAACAGCCTGATGAATTTGTCAGCAGAGGTTCTTGACTCCATCAATCAGATGCTCAGAGATTACAAGAAAGAAGATTATGTTTCTCGCGAATATAATTTGAAAAAACAAGATCCTATTGGAGAAGGAGGTTTTGGAAAGGTGTATGAAGTGTGTAAGAAACATCCCAAGCCTGGAGAAACACCTCAAAAACTGGCATTAAAGAAAATGGAAATATGTTATGAAGAGAACTACAGTGATGGAAGTGTGTCTAGTGCGTCAATAAAGGATGAAGAAAACTTTTGGGGTTTCATGCAGAGTTGCCAAGAAGCTGTTCTCCAGTCAAAGGTGTTTGAGCACCCAAACATTGTTGCTGTCTTTGAGTCATGGATTCAAAAACCTAATGAAAGGTCGCAACAAAATTATGCTACGCATATTCGTACGATCATAGAGTTCTTGCAATCCGCAGACCGAAACCCAGGTGTCAATGTATTGGAAATTACTCAAGAAGTAAGGGAAGCACTTTCAAACACGGCGGGTAAGATTGTTGTTTTACATGTGAAAAAGTAAGTCTTTTCTTACACCTATCTCTCTAACAAATCCCTTTAGGTCATCAGCCTTGCAATTCTGCTCCTCGTTATCATCAATGCCTAAAGCTGTCAAATTGTGTCAGAATTAGCATCGGCAAATGTAAGACTGATAAAAGTGGTTGAAACATGTCACAAAGCAGAAGCAATCAATCTCATTATGCATTGTAATCAATTGATTTGCTAAACAAACACCGTATTTTTATAGTGCATTTCTATAGACGTTTTATAATATGATTGTATTAGATTTTTCATATCAACGCACTAGAAATATATCCTTATTGAAACCTATCTCATGAATGAATTGCCACTTTTTACAGAAGGCTTTTGTAATATTATCACTTATTGTCTATGTTGCAAACATTGTTACTACTTTTGGTTTGGCAACAGTTTAACAAAAACACCCATAATTGCGAAGTATCTGTACAAACCAATGATAAAAAACTAAAGCAGCGTCTATCAGTTGAGCTTAAAATTTGGTTGTTAAACTATGAGAGTTTGTTTTATGTGCTTACACTCTGAAAAAGTTGCATCAATGCAAACAAAAACAGTTCTGTCATGAAGCAGGCATGACATTTTAACTACTAATTTGTTAGTCTACAATGTTTAGAAGTTCAAATCGTATAATTATTGGCAATTAATCTGGCTGAGGTCCAACCAAACTTTTTCTCGTCTGCCTTTTTTCTTGTATTGAAGCCGTACACTAGATACAAAATCTAAAAAAATCTGAAACTTCAATACTAAACATATGTTATCCAACTTGTTTAAACATGAATCAAAGAACTGTTGCGCAATTTTACATTTAGCTTTTTGATTTATGCAGGTCTGTGCATCTACATGGTTATGGACTTGTACAATTTTACTCTCCAGAAATGGATGTTGCAACCACAAGAACTAGAAGAAAAGAAAGATATTATTGCAATGAAAAATGCAATAGTCAGTCAGCTGATTGTGGCTCTTAATTACATTCATACAGAAAAGAAATATTGTCATTTAGACTTGACGCCTTCAAATATTTTTTTAAAAGAAGAAGAAGGAAGAATCGCTGTGGCCATTGGAGATTTTGGGTTGAGTCAATTTTACCAGCCATCAGTTCAACAGAGCATTGAGTCTCGTCCTGGAAAGCCACCCTATAATCAAGCGCCAGACAAATATTTTACCTTACCTTTTGATATTTGGTCTTTAGGTTTAATCGTGTATGAAATTTATTGTGATAAACCCCCGACCTCAATTGAACTAAGGAAGCTTTGTGAATCAGCAAAAGCTGGCAGCACATCGCTGGCTAAATCTCTGACCAAAAATGCTTCAGCAAACAGTACCGACACAGAGGCTCTTTTTGCCGATATAATACCAGAATGTCTTAAGGTAACGGTGAGACCAACAGCAAGTGACTTACTGCTACAGTATGTCTATTCTATTGATAGCAGCGATTCCATAGGTGATTTTGCAGAGTGGCTACCAACATCAGAGTGGAATGAAGATACTCTAAGTTACAGATCAATCCAATCTTCTTGTAGCTCATTCTCATTTAAAGTCAGAGCTGGCAGAAAACGCAAAAGAAACAGATCTGGCGAGTTGGTAAGCTACATAGAACCATATAGCATGCCAGATGAAATAATGACAAGGAGTGCTAGCGAAATGGCATTCTCAAGTACAGATGATACAAATTCAGAAACATCACTTTCACTCGATCTATGTTTATCAAGATTTAATCTTGATGATTTTGAGCAAGCTCCCCTTGCTCAAAATAGAGGATTAGCTGCAGACCAAGTTGCACCTCTTTCCGATTGGAGAGAAGTTACAGAAAACTTGCCAACGATACTGCTGACATCACAAAAAGCAACACCTAAGGAAGATGCTGCTGGGAGTCAAAGCAGTGTGTAGCTGATTCTAAATGACCACTTTTTGATTCACGCTTGATGTGAATCTCGGTATCAATAGATGGAATAACGACAAAGTTTACATATGAATGCTAATAAAGTTCTCGATTCAAGCTTTTGTCACTTAGTTGCTTATTATTGTTCGCAGTAGTTTTTGTATAAGCTTTATCATTTGACTCCTTTGTGTGCAATATAATAGGTGAATTTCTTATATATTCATAAACTAATAAAGTTATGAGAATTAACTAGTGAAACTCACAAACAGCTTAGGCCTTGCACATTGTTTTCTTCAGTATGTAACAAGTCAAAGGGACAATACAGTTACATTTGAGAGCTTTATTTTAAAGAGGTTAATCTTACATAGGGTTGAGCAAATGACATGTTTTTTACAGTTGTGGCATTTATAGAATGTTGTCTATTTTTTATGTCTGACAACAGTATCCGATGTAATATTCATCAATGCTCCAATCATCTTCCAGTAGATGTGCTAATATATTAGAGCCATATGCTTTCCACCTTGCCATTTAGAATATAAACGACAATCGTTGTCTGTCTGTCTGTGTATCCACCTTATAGAGCGGTCTTTCCTTTTATCGTCGTAAAAATTTCAGTCGTACGAAGCGAACTGAATTAATATGAGTAGTAACAGTAAATAAATTATAGAGCGGTCTTTCTTTTTCCATTCGGTCGAACGAAGCCAACTGAATTAATATGAGTAGTAAATATTGCAATTTCGGACTATTAGCTGCTACTTTTGTCTGACGATTTAGCCAAGCGGCTTATATAAAGGTGTGGCGATTCTGTTGTTTTTCTTTCATTGCTAGTGCGCATATACCGAAATCTCCGGTTAGCGCGCCTCTTTACAGTGCCCAACGGCAGTGCTCGGTTTTAAACAGCAAAGTTGTTGCCGTGTTAAAAAGCCCTGTCCTGAGCTCTGCGGCCTATACAAAGGTGTCTATGCAGCTATACAAATGTACTACTCATCAAATAAAATAAATTAATGAGTAGTTATTTACACGCAATTAATATTTACTGCCGACGTGTACCGAGAAGGTCACGTAAACGTTTGTTTCTTGCGGATGCTGGAAAAAACGCAATTCTCACCTACTAAATTGCCACATCAAGAAGGTAAGTGTTTCTTATTCAATGTTGTATTGTCTATGAATTGCCACACTTTCAATACATAGCCCTTTCACTTGCGTCCATGTACAAATTTAGCTATCGACCTACTGCCAGCCCTTTTGCCGATATTGCTTCATATGTATACAATATTTTTTCAATTTCAAACTCCATCTAGAACGTTTGTTTTGGTTATATATTTTTTATGCCAACATGTTAACAAGCACTGCTATGCAAAAAATTCATTGTATCTATACTTTGTGCTTAGCCTCACATACTAAAGCGAAGTGAGGTTACGAACCTAAAACGATCCTCTACAATGTTCCTTATTCTTACAAAACCAATACTTTCACCACCATCAGAGTCAGTGCTGCTATTGCTATTTTAACTATCTGTGTAATCACAAAAATCTAAATCTGAATCGGCAATAATGTCATCAACATAAGTAGTTATTTGTTTTCTAACTCGGACGCATTTGATGAACTTGAACAAAAAATCTTCGTTTTTAAGTTGTAAATTCTCAAACAAAGATTTAAAATTAAACTTTAGGCTAATTTTATAGAGAAATCTTAGGGCAACACTGTCACTACCATAAAAGTATTAAAGACCATTGGTTATGTTATCAACGAATAATAAACTTCAGTTACTAGCAATTGCTGGTAAAATCGCAAAATGCGTCTATGCGGTCGATCATAGAAAACGCATAAATGAGTCTACTTCAGTGAAAGGGTTAAAAATGTTGGATTTGCCACTGTTTGTGAAAGTAAACATGTTCATTTCCTTTTGCAGCCGAGTTACTTTTACTTTTTTTTCAGCTACGAGTACACAGAACTACAGCTACTACAGAACTTGCTTGGGTACTGCTACTGCGTTTTACCTACTAAATTTCTATTTCAAAAAGGTAAGTACTTCTCATTCAATGTTGTAATGTATTGTCTATAAATTGCCACACCTCAACTACTTAATAACGCTGGATTTGCCACCGTTCATGATAGTGGGACAAATTTATTTCCTTCAGCAGCTGAGTTACTAATTTTTTTTCTAGCTACGAGTAGGCCTACTGTAACTTGCTACTACAGAACTTGCACGAGTACTCCGAGGGTTGCGATAGGCAATGGTGAAAAGAAAGAGAGCAGCTGGTATCGACTTACTGTCACCCTGCTTTAGCCATGACTAGCTGTACATCGCCTGCTCAAAAGTAGGCACAAGGCAAAAACTGTTTGTTCATACACCCGACAGAAAAACAAAAAGTGTTGTCTATTTGTAAGTGTTGCGTTGAACTAAAATTGTGTTATTGTTATGTCATGATATGTTCTTCATTTTCTGCTATACCACATGCAGCATTTTCTAACATGTTTTTCAGTATATATATATATATTTTCATGCATATGTTTTCCTTATTGTATCTCATACAAAGACTATCATGTTAGCACTATGTTTTATTATTGTAAGGTGCTAATGCTGTATCAGCCTTGACATCATACTGTCTGTGCTGTTATACATATAAATTTTATCGACACAACCCATTACTGTTTGTATATACCATGTCAAAACACAAGCTA
The DNA here is from genome assembly GCF_963576615.1 of Watersipora subatra. Taxonomy (NCBI): domain Eukaryota; kingdom Metazoa; phylum Bryozoa; class Gymnolaemata; order Cheilostomatida; family Watersiporidae; genus Watersipora; species Watersipora subatra. The sequence continues at coordinate 52,829,908 of NC_088715.1, read as the reverse complement.
TAGACAAAAAGCTGGTGAGCTATGATTAGTGTTTTAAGCATGTAGAAGTCTCCATTCAATAAATGCTGGCGATAGCAAAATATTTTGTATAGTTCTTTAGAAATAGCCAAAATTTTACAATACTGCCAGTTTGAAGAACTTCAGTTTGCCTAGCAATGTCAATTTCATTATCAGTTCTCTGTACACAAATAGGGCAACTCCGATTTGAGTGGTTTGAGACTGATGCATTGTAGACTAGCTGTAAAACGTGTTGCAGATTTCCATTGTTCTCCCCAACATTATTGACATAAATGACTGCATGTGTGTATGCATAGTGTGATCAGGGCAAAAAGTTTCAGTAAACTGCATATTTGGAGTTGTTTTACAGTATGAAAGACAAATCGGGATAAACCTCTTGCTGTACATGAATCTGTTCCCGTGGACACGTAATGCAGCTAGCGGTTTGGGGCCGTGGTGTCACTCGGGGATGCACGGGAGACCTTTTTCGCCCCGGGTGCAGCGAGAGTATCCAGGAGCGGCTTTCTAGATGAATGAGTTGGCGAGTGTGAGGCAATTGAGTGCTAGGCGATTGATTGCAAGGTGATTGATTGCGAAGCAATTGGTTTTGAGGCGATTGATTGCAAAGCGAGTGCGAGGCAATTGATTGCGAGGTGATTAATTGCGCGGTGATTAATTGCGAAGCAATTTATTGCGAGGTGATGCATTGCAAGGCGAGTGCAAGGCAATGGATTGCGAGGCGGGTGCAGGCCGATTGATTGCGAGTGCGAAGTGATTGATTGCGATGCGAGTGCAAGAGCGCGATGGTTAACTGCTCAGCTGGTAAAGACTGGTCAGCCAAGGCGGGGGCTTGGCGGCGGAAGTGCGCGATCGTCAACTGCAAATATAGACGGGTATGAACTGATGCATGAATCTAGACACATGAATCTAGAATATCTACTAGATTTTACACACATCTAGCTGTAAAACACATTGCAGATTTCCATTGCTCTCTCCAACATTATTGACATGTATATACAATCATACATGTATGCATATTCAGGGCAACAATTTCAGTAGACAATTTACATAATAATACATCAGGTCAACAATTTCAGTGCACTGTATATTTGGAGTTGTTATACAGTATACAATTTACATAATAATACATCAGGTCAACAATTTCAGTACACTGTATATTTGGAGTTGTTATACAGTATGAAAGACAACTCTCGATAAACCTTAAACTGTACATGAATCTGTTCCTGTAGGCGGGTAATGCAGCTAGTTTACAATATAAAGAGCGCTTATTGTAAGAAAGAACTGAGGATTGCTCACAAAGCTTCAGTATTATAAGTAGCTATCGCATTTGAGCTTTTCAGCCAAACTGATCTAAATGCTTATACATTACTAGTTTATAGTACAAAATGTTTATAGACATGAAGTTGAAACTATTTGCATGTATTTTGTTAAAAACAGTAAGTCTACAATAACGTTTCCTTATTTGTTGGCACTCCATCCCTCAATAAATAAGAAAGCATGAGGTTGAAGAAACTTACAAGCTAGTGTTGCAGCAGCCAACTAGAAATTGTCTGCTCCTGATGCTATATGAGCCTTAAGAAGTCTTGGCTGTGTACCTTAGTCTTGGCTGTGTACCTTAGTCTTGGCTAAGTTTTGTAGGGTTACTATATTAGTGAGAGTTATCAGTGTTCATCCAAAAATGGGTCCTTTATGGCAAAAGAAGATAACTCCCAGACTTTGATCACTCGGAATTTCTATGTCTTTGTTGTGCTGTGATTAATACATTGTGATGTAATACATGATTAATTTCATCAGGTTTTTAGAACCTAATAGAAAGTCAGACTGATTAATGGAAGAACACTAATCGCTTGAAAGCTTTAGTAACTTGTTTTTTACTTGGAATTGAACAGAATTTTAACTTGAAATTGTACATAAGTACAAGCTTTTAAATATTTGAGCCAATAGCCTAGTTTTTTTAATGCAGTTTTGTTACAAAAAAGTGGAATGTTTTGACAGTTAGCAAATTTTCAACATTCCAACATTTTTTTCATAAGCATAGATTTTTCATAAAATAAATTAAATAAATAAATAAAACATAAATTATTTTTTCATAAAAGTAAATTTTTGTTACTACTGTCTTTCACTGTTTTCCGACTAATAAAATAATTTTAACTATAAATTTATGTATTCTATGCTTGTGACTATTTTTTCTAAAGCAGCATTAGGTGCAACTCATACTAATACCCGCAGGACGTTAAGAGATCGAGTTGAAATATGAGGGTTGTATTCTCATACACACGACTGCTTATAAAACTAAAAAGAACTATAAATGACAACCATTACTTTTTAACAACAATTTAATTAATTTAGTAGTGTTTTTCTATAAAATGAATTAAATATTGCTAGGTAGACATTTTTGGGTTATTAACAAAGAATTACAAAATAATAATGGAATGACATTATAAATTGCAATGAAAGAACTCAAGGACATTATTTGTAACCAAATTTATGGGCAGCTTAAACATCTTTAAAAAAACTTTGTAGCTAAGCTGTATCAACTAAAATAGACTGATCAAATCCAAAACTTGTTGTCAGGAAAACTGAATTAAGTAAAATTCAAATCATATATAAAACATAAAATTAATCAATGAAGCAGATCAAAATGAAGCTGCATAAATAAGAACAAATATGCAGATTTTCTTATTTTTACATTGCTTCGAATTTATGATAGAAGGTTATATTACAATTAAATTGTGTATTTTACATTGTTATTATTAAATTGTTTAATATGCCTTATTCTTATCCTGAGTTCTGAGGAGCAACTAAAATCAATTATTCACTTGAAGTTAAGTTTTTTATTGCAGTTTTAGTAAAAAACCTTCAGTTGTTTTGATAAAAAATTTCACCAGTATGTACGTGTATCTAGATGAGTATTGGGCTAGTAAGGCAAAAGTAGTCTTACCAGTATAAAACTACAATTTCATAATACAAAAGTGTTTAGTGGCAGATTAGAACAATAATTCTACTACAGTCCATAAAAAATTGCGTTGGTGCGCTTATAATGATACTAGTATCATTATAAGTGTGCTAAGAGGCTAAGGCTAGGACTGATACTAAGGCTAAGGTGAGGGCTAAAGCTATGGCTGATGCTGAGGCTGAAGTCAAAGTTGAGGCTAACATCGAGGCCAAAGCCAAGGTTAATGCTATTATTATGATTAGGGCTAAAACTAGAGCAAGGGCTAATGATACGGCTGAGACTGAGGCTAAGATGAAGATTAAGGCTAAATCAGAGAATAAGACCAGGGCTAGAGGAAGAAAAAATAGGACTAGAGCAAATGCAATGGCTGAGGCTGAAGCAGAAGCTGATGTTAAAACCGAGGCTAAGGCCAAGGCCAAGGTAATGGCTGAAGTAGAAACTGACGCATAGGCTGAAGTTAAGGCCAAGTCTAGTGCTAGGCCTAAGGTAATAGACTAGGCTAATAATCAGGCTAGTTCTATAGGGTTAGGGCTAAGATCAAGGCTGGGGTTTTAGCTCAAGCTAGGGTAAGCATAATAGCTAAAGTTAATGCTAGAGCTTGCATTAAAGCTAAGGCTAAAGCAAGGGATAGGGAAAAGGCTTAGGCTTTAGGTTCTACTAAGGCTAAGGCTAAAGCTAAGGATAAGACTGATGCTAATGCTGTCCAAGGCCAAGAGCTAACACTAAGGTTAAGGTTCAGACTAAGGCTAAAGCTATGGCTGAATATAGGGCGAAGGGTTAGGTTAAGGCTAATGCCAATGCTAAGTCCAAGGCAGGGGCTAGTTTAAAGGCAATGCTTAGGCGAGTCCTAAAGCTAAGTAAAAGGTCAAGGTAAGGGCTAGAGCTAAGGAAAATGCCAATGGGCTACAGCTAAGGTCAAGACATAGACTAAGACTAAGGCAAGGACTAAATCTGATGCTAATGTGCAAGTCAAGGCTAACGCCAAAGTTATTGTCAATGCACTGGCTAAGGATGAAGCGATGATGAGGCTAATGCTGAAGCAACGGCTAAGTCTAAGACTAAGATTAAAACTAATTCAAACGCTAAGGCTGAGGCAAAATCTAAAGCTAAGGTTAAGCTTGGGCTAGGACTGAGACTAACGCCAACAGCGAGGTTGAAGCTAAGGCTAATGCTGAAGCTAGGGGTGAATCTAAATCTAGGGCAGAGACTGAGGTGGAAGCTCGGGCAGAAGATGAAGTTGTGGCTTCGGCTGGAGCAAAGGCTGAGAGTTGGACTCAGACTTGGGAGGGCACTAGGGCAGGGCTAGAGCAAGGGTTCGGTCTTGAAATGTAGCCATACAATACAATAGGTAAAGTGTGCTATACAACTGCACCCACATGCCTTGTCAGATCTTTACTTGTTTGAAGCCACATGATGGAAGACCACATTAGAAGAATAGTTTTGTACATTCTTATACCTCTGTAGCTGTAGCGATGTACAGTTTACAACAGACTGCAAAACTATTTTAAGGATTGGAGTAAGGATGGCTATGAGCGAGTGCCGTTAGAACGTTCCTTATGATTATTTCTGATTCTTCCTTTTCAATTTTTATAAGCTGTAAATAAGCTCTAGGGAAAGCTCTTTGCAAAAGCAATTAATTCAACAAGTGGATTTAGATTGAAAAGGCTAAAACGGTAGCACATATATATATATATATATATATGTATATATATATATAGTCAAACATGGATAACTTGCCCTCGGATAGCTCGAACACATGGTTAACTTGAACGGTTTCTTTGGTCCGTTCCCACGTAATGATAAATTGCTTTAGATAGCTCGACCTCAACTCTGCTAACTCGAACAGTTTTTTGCCCAACGGCTACCGAAACGGTTGTTATCGCTTTAGAAAATCACTTTATTCCAAGCCATAGAGGTAAACCTCAACTTTTCGTAATTCATAGGCGTCGTTATTACCACCATCGGCAAAATATTTTTGTCAACGACTTTTCTAAAGGTTTGGTGAAATTTTTTTTATACCAAACATCCGCTTAGCGATCGCCCTTCAGAAGCGAGGAAAAGTGAGGTAACCTTTGCATAAACTTCAAGAAAAATCGGCAAAATTGATCTTGGGTAAAATGCTCAAAAGAAAAAGATGTCTTTTCTTTTGAGCATTTCAACAACGATCAAGTTTTGCCAATGTCAATCCAAAAAACGTCCTGGCAATAACGTCACCTCAAACAACAAACCAATCTCAAGTGATAGTAAAATCTCTATACTTTTTGATAAAAAAGTTTTAAACTTTACATTAGAAGCATTTAATTTGAAACAAGCCATTTATGCTTTTGATTTATATTATAGTTTGTATATGTACATGTGTCTACTAATAAATAAGTAAATACATGGACTTGTGACAGTGCTCTGATAATTTGAACGCTCTGATAACTCATACACTTTCGCTCAGTCCCGTGAAGTTCGAGTTATCCATATTTGACTGTATATATATATCGTATATATACACACCAGATATACCTTATACATATATATCATATATAGATACGGTATATACCGTATATATATCGTGTATATAGCGTATATATACCGTATATATATACAATATATATTCCTAATGTATAACATATATATGGTATATATATGCGATATATATTTATCATATATACCGTATATACCATATATAGGGGAGAGTGGGGTAAGTTGCCACCATTTTTACAAAAATGCAGATTTTTCATTGCATATTGATATTTGCTTTCCTACACTCTAATAATAGAAACATACAAATGTAGGACTGTTTGCTATGTAGCATCATCTTTACAAGTGATTAGCCATAAAAGTTTGTTTATGGTTTGAAATTTAAAAACGGTTGTTAATCGGTTCATCTTCCCCCAACCCTGTTCCAAGTTGAACCACCTATTGGGGTAAGTTGAACATATGGTAATAATGTTATAAGAAACAAAGTTTCAAATAAGAATAATATATCTTGCAGTCAATTATGACAATATAAGTTACATTTAGCGTATATTGTTGTTTTTAATGTCAATTTGAAAGGCAAAACCACCAACGTTGCGACCATTAATGCCCTTTGAAATAGGTTTTAGGACTTTTACTATTCTGCCACTTCGAAGAGTGTCAGAATCTTTTGTGGTGGGCATGACCAAACCGATTGGAGTGCCTAACTCTCTTCAGGGAATTGATATCATACTTTTGACCAGATATGGCTTCAATCTGAGCAACATGGAACAGTTTTTTTTCTTTTGTATTTAACAAGAAAGAAGGTTCCTACTTGAACGTCATTGGCTTGAACTTTCTCATCTGTGATTGCATTGTCACTAGAGTGTTCAGATAGCACAGGTTTTGACTCATCATGGTTGGTGTCATAACTCTTGACCACAGTGTGCTTAACAATCTTCATAACTTTCAACATAAGAGACCTTAGGCTGTGATTTCTTTGCTTTTCAATCTCAATAGCCTCTTTGACAAGTGTGCCAGTAATTAAAGCCAACTTTCTCATCTTTTTTCCTCTGTTCAATGCTTTTTCTGACATATGACGGGCAAGGTAATATTTCTCTTGGTGATACTTGGGAGTACTTTTAGCTGATTCTATATTGCCAATTCATAAGCCAGTTCCAAAGTTTAATTTTTAGATAATCCGTAGAAAGAATTGGTCAGCTCTTTTATGTGAGAGGCCAAGTCTTTCTGTAACTTATTGCTGAAGACCATGTGTGGTATCCTAGTGCTAGAATAGCTGATCACAGTTTGCTCATTCTTTTCTTTTTTCAACTCATACCGTGTTAGGGTAATTCAATCTATGCCATGTGCTAAAGCCACTCTCCTAACTGAAGTTTTCACAGCAACTTCAAGTAGAGCAAGATCCATCACTTCTTGGCTTGTGTTGCCAGGATTTGCTTGTCGTATATAATTTCGAGGCATCAAAAATAAGGCAAATGCATGCCTATACACAAATAAATATCTGGGGTAAGTTGAAAAGAGTCCTGATGGGGTAAGTTGAACATACATTCAACTTACCCCATCAGCCCTGGTTCAACTTGCCCCATAAGAAGAACAAGAACGATTCATTAAATGAAAGCTAAAATTTGCGTTCAATTGAAATAACGGTATCCAATATTTCTTTTCTATGCAATAGACCTCCACCAGCAAACAAATTTCAGCAGCCAAGATGAATTTCTGCCTTCCAGCCTAAAAATCTATTATGCCATCATATTCACTTTTAGGCAATAAAATTGACTTAGGTAAATTTTTAGCTTAGCTTGCAAGTCTGTATTGGCTGACTATTCAGAGAAAATGATGTAATCACGCTGCGCTAGTCATGTGACCGATAAATTAGATTAAAGCTGTCCAGAAAAAGGCAAATCTTGTGGTGGTTCAACTTGGACATAGATTCAACTTACCTCACCCTCCCCTATATCCCTATATATATATATGCTGTGTACACCGTATATAACGTATATATATCGTTTATAAATACCATAGGCTATATATATATATACATATATATATATATATATATATATATATATATATATATATATATATATATATATATATATATATATATATATATATATATATATATATATATGCACACATATAGATACACATATACACACATATACATACACACACACATACACATATATACACACATATACATACACACATATACACATACATATACACATATACATACACATATACATACACACATACATATATACAGACGCACATACATACGCACATACATACGCATATACATACGCATATACATACGCATATACATACGCATATACATACGCATATACATACGCATATACATACGCATATACATACGCATATACATACGCATATACATACGCATATACATACGCATATACATACGCATATACATACGCATATACATACGCATATACATACGCATATACATACACATATACATACACATATACATATATACATACATATACATATATACATACATATACATATATACATACATATACATACATATACATACATATACATACATATATATACATATATATACATATACATATATATATACGTACATATACGTACATATACGTACATATACGTACATATACGTACATATACGTACATATACGTACATATACGTACATATACGTACATATACGTACATATACGTACATATACGTACATATACGTACATATACGTACATATACGTACATATACGTACATATACGTACATATACGTACATATACGTACATATACGTACATATACACGTATATATATATTTCTCAAAGTATGTCTGTCGTCTGTTTTCTGTCGTCTGTCTTCATTCCCGCTATAGATCGTAAAATCTTGATATTAAGAATTTCGCGTAAGGATGGATTTGAACTCTTGACTAATGCATCGACAAGTTTCATAGACAGACACTCTACCAGTGAGCTAGAACACCATAGCAATCAGTTACGTTTTTATATAACGGATAATCCATGCGTGTGCTAATTATCTTAACCTTGCGTACACGATTTACGATGCTTCTGTTCAGAAATAATAATGAAATAATAATGATAAGATAACAAAACAACAAATGAACAAATTACTGTAGCTAATTTAGCAACACCTGCCTTTGTATGTATATGTAATTTATTAGTGTCATTAATAATCATCAACAATATGATGTTTTGCATTAGATCGCAAAACAATAATGCGAAGACAGAAATCCAGAATTACTCTGTAAGTTGAACAAAAGTTTTTTAGAAGTTAATAATTTAATATATTGTGGAAAAGTCAGCCTTAGGACTTGAATGATGTAGTAACAGAATGTTTATAAATTGAAACATATGATAATGAATGTAGTATGTTGGTGTCATGGAAGAGAAAAATATGTTTGTTGAAGGATAACTACAAGTATTTTGGGCATAGTTTATGAGTATTTGAAATCTGTAACACAAATGCAAAAAATGGGCAACTTTGGGATAAGGCAATATGTTCAAAGATTTTGTGATGCGATTGGTGGAAGTTTGGTAAACTGGAACACGTGATTGGTGGAAGTTTGGTAAACTGGAATACGGGATTGGTGAAAGTTTGGGAAACTGGAACACGTGATTGGTGGAAGTTTGATTAACTGGAATACGGGATTGGTAGAAGTTTGGTAAATTGGAATATGTGATTGGTAGAAGTTTGGTAAACTGGAACATATGATTGGTAGAAGTTTGGTAAACTGGAATATGTGATTGGTAGAAGTTTGGTAATCTGGAATATGTGATTGGTAGAAGTTTAGTAAACTTGAATATGTGATTGGTAGAAGTTTGGTAAACTGGAATATGTGATTGGTAGAAGTTTGTTAAACTGGAACATATGATTGGTAGAAGTTTGGTAAACTGGAATATGTGATTGGTGAAAGTTTGGTAAACTGAAACATATGATAGATAGTATGTTAAGTGTTAGTATAGACTTTTGTAAGAGTTCTCTAATTTTTAATATCTGTTCTCTAGATACTTCTAAGTAATGATAATCAAAGTTTGTTAGAACTCGTTACTGATCGACAATTATAGCTTAGTTTGTATTTTCTTGCAGCAGGCCTTATTTGGTATCAGGATAAAGCAATGGATCATTGTTGCTTCGGAGTTGTTTTTTTAATCCTTATGTCAAGAATTCCATATTGCTCTAATATTCTTTCCATTTTCTAGTCATGTTAACTCTATTGTAGCTACTGTAGAGCTGATGACTGCGGTTCCTATTATCAGTCAGATCATCAGATTTTTAACGCTATGGGTCAAGGTCATTGTTCAAAAATTTGTTTTTACGTGTATATTCTTATCACAGTACCTGTGACTATGAATGTGTAATGCAAACTTGCTTAATGTTGAAGCACAGTTCTTTGCCATCGCAAAAAATTTTGAATATTTTGATACTATTATGATTATGATTATGGTTATTACTATTATGGTTTTTGTGCTGTAATGTGAGAGCTTCAGTTTTAGTTGATTTGTGTGATGCATTTGACTGTGCACAGCCTGTCATTTAACATAGCAAAACGTAGCATATCCAATTTCATTACGCGTCATTCTATTTAATATTTTTTAATATCATTGTAATAAATTTGAAAATGTCAATGCCAGCAACTTGTGATCAGAAAATATCACAGCCCATTTAGCATATATTTATTTTGGCATTGGTTTATACATATATTTGTTATGCCATTGTTTTATACAGTGCTCGTCTCATGACATTTAAAACATCAGACAATGGTGATTAAAAATATGACAATTTTAGCAGCATATCGGAAGAAGAGCTGTGGCACATGGCCGTTATAGATGTTTTGTATATCGAGCTTTTGCAATGTCATCAGGAAATATCAGTCTCCCAGATAAAACCAAGGAAGTTTGTAAAAAGCAACCGTTAAAAATTTGCAACACACCAGGAAGTAAACTGCTAATATAATGGCTTATGCAATGTGACAACGGCTGATTGATAGAGACACAATGATACTGATGTTCATGTTGTCAGCCATGATAAGGGAAATCTGATTCATGACTTCTAAATGATAACATTTGCAGTCATGTGCGTAGGCCACTGGCTTACTTACATGGCAAAATATGCAGCATCTTAGTTTCTACTGTAAGCCATCCGTGACTCAAAGGGATGTCAAGGCCGGTCGAAAGTTGGTAACTTTTAAACAATTGTTTGTGAGACAACCTTAAGACTCTTCTCGGATGTTACATGTTACAATCCTTAAGGTAAGTCTATGTAAATTCTGAACTAAAGGCTAGCTTGAAAACTTTAGGTTGTTGCTAGAATGAATAGCTTTGAAATGGGGTATTCACTAAAGGTTTTGTCTCTGACAGTTCGACGTAAAGATAGCAAACCATAAACCACTGAGAGCTTTTGTAAGAAGTCAGAAAACATTATTTTTATTTCGTAATTGCCATCTGCTTTTCATATTTAAGCCAGATAACTTACAACATATCTCAGTGGGTGTCCAGTAATTGGCTAAGGTGACAACCAGAAGTGGTTTACTTGGTTTATGCAGTTAATTTAACCTTGAATGCCAAGGCTAAGTTGAACTTAAAAGTCATTGCATTCAGGTGTCTATGAGCTGTACACCGTCTGTATAGCAAAGAAACTAGGCTAATATTTCCTTCTGATGTTTGTGAACTACATTAAATCAGCGTAGCAGATAATTTAGAGTACACATTGTTTTCAGGTGTCTATGAGCTGTGTTCCATCTGTATAGCAGAGAAATTAGGCTAATATTGCCTTCTAATGTTTGTGAACTACACTAAATCAGTGTAGCAGAGAATTTAAAGTACACATTGTTTTCAGATTTCTATGAGCTGTTCTTCATCTATATAGCAAAGTAGCTAAACTAAATATTACTTTCAGATGTCTATGAACTATGCTCTATCATTAGAGCACAGAAAGTAGATTCTGTCAGGGAATGGGCAACTTTTTAACCTAAAATTTTTGTCAGAGCAAGGTGTGAAAGTTGGTTTTATAGTTTGATGTTTTTTGGGCATAGTTTACCAAATAATACTGTCCATAATCAATTATGAAGGTATATAAAAATTCAAACATCAAAAGCGGATTTACTGACAAACATTTTACTTTTTTACTGGGCATCAGGAATTAGGATCCAGCATTCTACTGAAGTTGTCTCATATTATGGTTGCTCAACAAAGTCAAGGTGCTAGCAAGTTCAAATGTCAAGCTAACATGAAGGTCACCTTCCCGTTGCTCTTTATAAAGTTAGTATGTTTAAATGATGCATATGCTTTGAGTTGATTGGCTAGTCAAAACGCACATTCAAAGCTATATGAAGTCGTTTCTATTGATTTTAAAGCAATGAAAAGAACTAAAGTTATTTTTAATAGATATCTGAACATAAAATTACAAAAATAATTAGCTGTCCAAAGAGTTATGAACAAACATCAACCTGCTAAACCAAATGCTCTAGCAGCTGGAGACAGGTACCCGAGATATTGAAACATCTTAGAGTGGAAAATTTCTTATGTGTAGTTTTCTTTCATAGTTTTTTGTCTCAGTCTAAATTTGAGGCATCTCAAGGTCAAGGTCAGCACTAAAGATGTTACGAAACACTTTAATTTTTATTTTTTGTATTTCCTAATTAATTTTTTGTCTCAGCCTAAATTTGAGGCATCTCAAGGTCAAGGTCAACACTAAAGATGTTACTAAACACTTTAGTTTTCATTTTCTGTATTTCCATGGTGTTCATGGTCTTGTGCTTAATATCCTATTGGTTCAGCAGAATATCTCACAATATGCTTAATACTAGTATTTAAAAATTAATTATTATTACTTAAAATTTATAATTGAGAGAGGGTTTGTCAGGTTTAATAACCATCCGCAAAATTATTCCAAACTGAGGCAAGGCGATTGGCTGATGCAGTAGCTTGAAAGTTGGTCTATCAATCTAAAAGGTGTGAGTTTGAATCCCGTAAAATGATGTCCATTTTTCCAACACCCAAACAGATAGATACCGCTCTTATTATAGTAAAGATAACTATCAGGAGAAAAGAGGATTCAAGTTAACTCCTACTAACCAATCTCGCGTTGTGTTATTAGTTGCTTGGTGTTAGTGTTGCTTGGTGCAAGCCACTAAAACCTTTTAATAGAGTTATAAGACTGTATAGAGGTATTCATAATATATTTGCATTGTGATTGCTCCGGGTTGATGACCATCTTAGTGGCCATATCCACTATGGTGGGTTTTACTGATTCTCAAAGAGAAAAATATAGCTTTTAAAGAATTCCCTGGTGTGAATGATCAAACAGTAAACGACTCCTAAATATGCAAACAATTACTGAAAATTCATACATAACACCTAAAAATGACTAAACTTAAATTTAACCACTAATTTGTCATCAGCATGAATAGTTGTGGTTGTATTTGCGTTGATTTCACAACACTTTAAAGTTTGCCTACATCTTCCTCAAGTGTATGTTTACCAGCTATTAACTCAATAATAAAATCTTAATATTCATTCCATTGTTTTAGCCAACTAAATTATGTAATCTCTGTGATGCATAGTTAAACAGTTGATTAATGAAAGAGTTTTTCCAAAATGCCAACCAGCCAATAAGCTGACTCGTCTAATTTGTCCGAATGCCAGCTCACCCACATGCCAAATTGCTTACACGCCAACTCGCCTAACTTGCCCAAAAATCAACTTGCATAGTTGCCAACTCACGAAGGCTTATTGCATTAATCAAGATTGGGTCAGTCACCAAAAAGTTGAAAGTGCTCTTTATTTCACATTGAATGTTTAGAAAAACAACGCATTTCATAATCATGAGACTCGATAAGAAATTTTATTTTTACAAACCAAAGTTCAGTCATGGGACTGAAGAAGAACCTTTGACAGATTGTGTTATCAATACACTGTGCATCCATTTCCTTTTTGATGGTACAGTTACATTGCCAGTATATCAAGGGAATGCTTTGTCTTCCCTTGCAGAGTATACACCACACTGCCCAATAAGCTTTAATTAACAGTTCCGCTTAATAAACACAAAGCTTACACTGATATGTCAATATGTCATTGCTTTGGTTCACTGATTTTCAGACATTGGTATTGTTCACCTCTATATGCTCTACCAATGTGCCTATACTTTCACATGTATGTCTCATGTGCGCTTACTGTTTATAATAATAATAATAATTCAGCATCAGTTGTGGATTGGCCTCAACAGGAATACACAATCCTTCGTTTGTTTTGTGATGTCATTCTATCGTGGTCTGGAATCTTTGTAGACAACTTTTACCATTGAAAACAAAAAGCTTCTGCAATTAATTTTCGCTAACGACGCTGTTGTTCAAAATTTTGAATAGCAATGCTGAACACTTTTTATCAGAGAATCTCGATATAGTATTGAAATATAGCAAAAATACTATTCAATAACGTAAATTAAACAAGAATGATGATTGTTTGTCTACAAATATGACGGCGTTTTCGCGAACGAGCGCATGTGCAGACAAATTGATGACGTTAACAACAACAACAAAGAATTACTGGCTAAGTGCTGGATGCTTCACTGGACCCCCGGCTGTCCTGTGGATTGGGCTCTTGGAATGGTCAAGGACTAGGAAAGATAACTCTAGAAGAAAACCGATCCCACTGCCCTGTGCTACAGACCCTTGACAGGATCATGAGCTGATGGAAAAAACTCTGACAGAAAATCAACAACTCATAAACCATGATGAAATCAAACAACTAAAATCACAATAACGACACAAATGAAATGGATAACTCTGCTAATCATCCTTCATTCGGTAGTGGGAATGTAGAAAACTAGTAAAAGCACAAGAAAGCACTGGCTATTTTCATCATGGTTGGAGCTCTCAGTGCCAAACATCCGTTACTGATTGGATGGCTCTTTGAAGAGTTGATGTGAAGAAATACTAGTTGGTGCAGCAGACAATTCTGTTAGAATTGACTAACATTCCAAGGAAGGTTCCATCTATTTCAACCAAGTGGAACTAAGTTGATGACCAAATAACACCAGCTTAAGCTGTGATAAAATCAATAATAATAATGATGATGATTATTCTGATCATGTATTGACCAATCAAGGTACAAAGTTTAGGCCATTTTTTATTCATACTTTTCCAATTTTATTTACCAAATAGATATAATACTTTCAGTAATGCTCAGTGAATCATTACTGAACAGTTTTCAGAATTGAAACATTTCAAATAAGCACTGACCTGCTGATCACTAATGCGTGCAAGTGTCAAACTCATTGGTTGAACTTTGCCTGTTTTTCCACTAAACAAGAGGAAACACCCAGCTGCATGGCTCCAATTAGGCAAACATCCAAAACAAGTTGGGTAGGCCTACATCACTGTGCCCATGTCAAGGCTGACCACTTTTTTCAAGCCTATCGCAAAACAACTAAATTTAAAAGTGGTGTTACGCTGGCTTTTAGCCAGCTGTAGGCGATAATAACTTTTTAATGTTTGACTTTAGGATGGATTTGCTTCCCTTAGTTGGTCCTTCGTGCTAAGATGTTGAAATACTTTAGTTGTCCTGTCTTACTCACTGATTATGCAATACTCCATATATTTGTATTCTACTAATTCTCGTATATGGAATGCTGTTAAAGATAAGAAATGTTGCATGTGCAGTCCATGCAATATATTTAGTTTTATTCACTGCTTGCCATGAGCAATACAAATATCAATTAATATCGAACTGGGCTATAACTTTGATATAACTTTCTGATGAGTATCTTAGGCAATGTTCTTTACATGCCAAATTTTCAGTAATAATGCATTGCCTGAAACATTAAAGCTTTTAGTTTAGATAGTCGGGTATATAAAACTAATGACAAGATTCTGTGCATGCCATTGGCCTGCATTATAGATCCCGGAAAGTGTGTCGAATGATGATAAATTATTTCACTAAATGTTACTGATGGTTAAAGTAGATTAGACTGCGCCAAATGATTTTTACAGTACACATAGGCATTGCTGCTTTCACAATGCCCAGATAAGGCTTATCAACATCAGTTAATCACATCCTGTTAGACTCACTCTTAACAAACCATTTATCTTTCTCATTGTTCCCTTAACACCTATCAAAAGATATAGATATCAAACATTGATTGTTTTGTAATTGTATCGGTTGGCTTTTCCATTTCCATATTAGTTTAATGCTAATTTTGGCTATTTCTTTTCAATAATCAATCAAGCAACAATAACTCTGCTCAGAAGAAGGAATCAATAAATCAATAGAGTAGATGCTCTGACATGTAAATAAAAACAGCTCATTAAATTAATTTCTAAGAACCACATTGTTTAGTGACATTCATCATAGTCAGTAATTGCATCTTAATGAATTGCAAATGGCTGCTTTTAATTTGTACTAATCACTCTAAATATCACATGAAACAAGAGCGAAAGAACGAAAGAGCGAGAAAGCGAGGGAGAGAGAGGGAGGGAGAGGGAGAGAGAGGGAGAGAGAGGGAGAGAGAGGGAGAGAGAGGGAGAGAGATGGAGGAAGGGAGGGAGAGAGAGGGAAAGAGGGAGAGGAAGAGAGAAAGAGAGGGAGAGAGAAAGCGAGGGAAAGAGAGAGAAAGCGAGAGAAAGAAAAGGAGAGGTAGAAAGAGAAAGGGGGAGAGGTAGAAAGAGAAAGCGGGAGAGGCAGAGAGGGGGAGAGGAGGAGGGAGAGGGGTGGAGAGAGACGAAGAGGGAGAGAGAGGGAGAGGGATGTTTTTTAGTTAAAATTTGAATTGAGTCATTGCAAAAGTATAGGTGTAATTCAATTAATGCAGTAATAAACTATTGTAAACACAACTGTGTTCCAGTCCTTTTACTAAAAACTGTAATCTTACATATACAGATAATCTTATCATGTTTGATAATATTAAGATTTGCAGAATGCTGATAATCTCACATGAACAAATCGACATATCATTATTCCTTCATCTGTTTCGATGCTGCCTCAATGTAAACACAAGACTTTAGTTGAAAATACAACCATACCTCGTTATATCAGTTTGTTTTAATAGCGGTTCAGCTAATTGGTAATTTCGCTATTGCCAACTTTAGGTAAATTAATCAGCTTGTCATGAATTACAAACTGAAAACACAATTGACGGATTACTACTAATTTGTTACATCTAAAATTTAGTTACATCTGTTAATCTGACATAAATCTGACTGGAGCCTAGTAACAACAGCGCACAAATCCCTTGCAATTCCTCGGTAAAGTGAAATTATCAATGTCTCAGCAATTATTATGGAGCTACGACAACAGATCCGCCTAGGTTTTTGGCCAACTGCATAATCACGTACCTACAAGAAAGCTTAACTCTTCATAGAAGTAACAATTGCAACACATCCTGGAAACATGCAGGAATGTACGTGATCAATCAATTTTAGTAAAATAAATGGAGCTAACATTTCACTCTTGTTACAGGACATATGCTGGAGACAAGATCTACGCAGTCATGCATTTTCAACATGGCAGCTTTAATGCTGTATCCACATTGAATATTACTACTGACTTTCTGCCTCGGTTAAACTTGTCTGGTAATATTTTATTTTTGGTTACTCATATATATTATATATGTTATAAAATATATTATAATTTAATTATGTAATATAGACTACTATATTAAATATATTATAATTTAATTATGTAATATAGACTACTATTTTATTAAATATATTATAATTTAATTATGTAATTTAGACTACTATATTATTAAATATATTATAATTTAATTATGTAATACAGACTACTATATTATTAAATATATTATATGTATATAGTTTATATTTAAAAAAAATATATATACATATATAACGTATATAACATATAAGAAGTCAGGCCTATTGCTAACAGCACTCTACGCTCTAAAAAGTGTGCAGTGTTGTAACTAACTAGAGTGTTGGAATAGATTAAGGTTACTTTTTTTCAGGTTGATGTTTATCTCCAGGGTCACCCAGCGTGACCCTGGAAAAAAATCAGCCTGGAAAACAGATAAGTAACTTTAACCTATTCCAACACAGTAGTTAGTTACAAGCATATATATTAAAGTATCAGCATCAGTAAACAGTAGTTAATGTTCTAGAAATTGTCCGTCCTTAATCATTATCTATTCTATTGATAGCTCTCTTTTGTTTGCCATAAGTAAGTCGCAGTAACTGTGGAGTCATATTTAGTCTGACAGTCGTGTTTAGATTAAAAATGACTAATGCTGCTAGTATTACAATTTTTGCTAAATAAGTTTGTCGTTTATAAAAAAAAACTGGTAAATCTACGGTACAATTAGTTTAGTGCATATGTAAAAGTTCAAAATAATTTAAATCAGAAGTTACACAAAAACAGTAATTTTAAACCAAAATAATGATTTCATTATGTAGTTATTTTGAGTTTTTTTTACCGTGTTACTTGCTGGCATCTGTTATAGAAGCCTTACTCACATTGCAAAATACAATAAAAGGTTATAACACATTCATTACAAGTGTGTGTGCAGATTTTTAAAACCTGAAGTATCAGCTACTAGCAAAGAGGCAGTGTGTTGGGCTGCCAAAGAAGTAGTGTGCTGGGCTGCCAAAGAAGTAGTGTGTTGAGCTGCCAAAGAAGTAGTGTGTTGGGCTGTCAAAGAAGTAGTGTGTTGGGCTGCCAAAGAGTAGTGTGTTGTGCTGCCAAAAAAGCAGTGTGTTGGGCTGTCAAAGAAGTAGTGTGTTGGGCTGCCAAAGAAGTAGTGTGTTGGGCTGCCAAAGAAGTAGTGTGTTGAGCTACCAAAGAAGCAGTATGTTGGGCTGCCAAAGAAGTAGTGTGTTGAGCTGCCAAAGAAGTAGTGTGTTGAGCTACCAAAGAAGCAGTATGTTGGGCTACCAAAGAAGTAGTGTGTTGGGCTGTCAAAGAAGTAGTGTGTTGGGCTGCCAAAAAAGTAGTGTGTTGTGCTGCCAAAGAAGCAGTGTGTTGGGCTGTCAAAGAAGTAGTGTGTTGGGCTGCCAAAGAAGTAGTGTGTTGAGCTGCCAAAGATGTAGTGTGTTGGGCTGTCAAAGAATTAGTGTGGTGGGCTGCCAAAGAAGTAGTGTGTTAGGCTGCTAAAGAAGTAGTGTTTTGAGCTACCAAAGAAGCAGTATGTTGGGCTGCCAAAGAAGTAGTGTGTTGAGCTGCCAAAGAAGTAGTGTGTTGGGCTGCCAAAGAAGTAGTGTGGTTGGCTGCCAAAGAAGTAGTGTGTTGAGCTGCCAAAGTTGTAGTGTGTTGGGCTGCCAAAGAATTAGTGTGGTGGGCTGCCAAAGAAGTAGTGTGTTGGGCTGCCAAAGAAGTAGTGTGTTGAGCTACCAAAGAAGCAGTATGTTGGGCTACCAAAGAAGTAGTGTATTGAGCTACCAAAGAAGTAGTGTGTTGTGCTGCCAAAGAAGTAGTGTGGTGGGCTGCCAAAGAAGTAGTGTGTTGAGCTGCCAAAGATGTAGTGTGTTGGGCTGCCAAAGAATTAGTGTGTTGAGCTGCAAAAGAAGTAGTGTATTGAGCTGCCAAAGAAGTAGTGTGTTGGGCTGCCAAAGGAGTAGTGTGTTGGGCTGCCAAAGAAGTAGTGTGTTGGGCTGCCAAAGAAGTAGTGTGTTGTGCTGCCAAAGAAGCAGTGTGTTGGGCTGTCAAAGAAGTAGTGTGGTGGGCAGCCAAAGAAGTAGTGTGTTGAGCTGCCAAAGATGTAGTGTGTTGGGCTGCCAAAGAATTAGTGTGGTGGGCTGCCAAAGAAGTAGTGTGTTGGGCTGCCAAAGAAGTAGTGTGTTGAGCTACCAAAGAAGCAGTATGTTGGGCTACCAAAGAAGTAGTGTATTGAGCTACCAAAGAAGTAGTGTGTTGTGCTGCCAAAGAAGTAGTGTGGTGGGCAGCCAAAGAAGTAGTGTGTTGAGCTGCCAAAGATGTAGTGTGTTGGGCTGCCAAAGAAGTAGTGTATTGAGCTGCCAAAGAAGTAGTGTGTTGGGCTGCCAAAGAAGTAGTGTGTTGGGCTGCCAAAGAAGTAGTGTGTTGAGCTGCCAAAGAAGTAGTGTGTTGGGCTGCCAAAGAAGTAGTGTGTTGGGCTGCCAAAGAAGTAGTGTGTTAGGCTGCCAAAGAAGTAGTGTTTTGAGCTACCAAAGAAGCAGTATGTTGGGCTGCCAAAGAAGTAGTGTGTTTAGCTGCCAAAGAAGTAGTGTGTTGGGCTGCCAAAGAAGTAGTGTGGTGGGCTGCCAAAGAAGTAGTGTGTTGAGCTGCCAAAGATGTAGTGTGTTGGGCTGCCAAAGAATTAGTGTGGTGGGCTGCCAAAGAAGTAGTGTGTTGGGCTGCCAAAGAAGTAGTGTGTTGAGCTACCAAAGAAGCAGTATGTTGGGCTACCAAAAAAGTAGTGTATTGAGCTACCAAAGAAGTAGTGTGTTGTGCTGCCAAAGAAGTAGTGTGGTGGGCTGCCAAAGAAGTAGTGTGTTGAGCTGCCAAAGATGTAGTGTGTTGGGCTGCTAAAGAATTAGTGTGTTGAGCTGCAAAAGAAGTAGTGTATTGAGCTGCCAAAGAAGTAGTGTATTGAGCTGCCAAAGAAGTAGTGTGTTGGGCTGCCAAAGAAGTAGTGTGTTGGGCTGCCAAAGAAGTAGTGTGTTGGGCTGCCAAAGAAGTAGTGTGTTAGGCTGCCAAAGAAGTAGTGTTTTGAGCTACCAAAGAAGCAGTATGTTGGGCTGCCAAAGAAGTAGTGTGTTGAGCTGCCAAAGAAGTAGTGTGTTGGGCTGCCAAAGAAGTAGTGTGGTGGGTTGCCAAAGAAGTAGTGTGTTGAGCTGCCAAAGATGTAGTGTGTTGGGCTGCCAAAGAATTAGTGTGGTGGGCTGCCAAAGAAGTAGTGTGTTGGGCTGCCAAAGAAGTAGTGCGTTGAGCTACCAAAGAAGCAGTATGTTGGGCTACCAAAGAAGTAGTGTATTGAGCTACCAAAGAAGTAATGTGTTGTGCTGCCAAAGAATTAGTGTGGTGGGCTGCCAAAGAAGTAGTGTGTTGAGCTGCCAAAGATGTAGTGTGTTGGGCTGCCAAGGAAGTAGTGTGTTGAGCTGCAAAAGAAGTAGTGTATTGAGCTGCCAAAGAAGTAGTGTATTGAGCTGCCAAAGAAGTAGTGTGCTGGGCTGCCAAAGAAGTAGTGTGTTGGGCTGCCAAAGAAGTAGTGTGTTGGGCTGCCAAAGAAGTAGTGTGTTGGACTGCCAAAGAAGTAGTGTATTGAGCTGCCAAAGAAGTAGTGTGCTGGGCTGCCAAAGAAGTAGTGTGTTGGGCTGCCAAAGAAGTAGTGTGTTGGGCTGCCAAAGAAGTAGTGTGTTGAGCTACCAAAGAAGCAGTGTGTTGGGCTGCCAAAGAAGTAGTGTGTTGGGCTGCCAAAGAAGTAGTGTGTTGTGCTGCCAAAGAAGTAGTGTGTTGTGCTGCCAAAGAAGTAGTGTGTTGGGCTGCCAAAGAAGTAGTGTGTTGTGCCGCCAAAGAAGTAGTGTGTTGGGCTGCCAAAGAAGTAGTGTGTTGGGCTGCCAAAGAAGTAGTGTGTTAGGCTGCCAAAGAAGTAGTGTTTTGAGCTGCCAAAGAAGTAGTGTGTTGGGCTGCCAAAGAAGTAGTGTGTTAGGCTGCCAAAGAAGTAGTGTTTTGAGCTGCCAAAGAAGTAATGTGTTGGGCTGCCAAAGAAGTAGTGTGTTGGGCAGCCAAAGAAGTAGTGTGTTGAGCTGCCAAAGATGTAGTGTGTTGGGCTGCCAAAGAATTAGTGTGGTGGGCTGCCAAAGAAGTAGTGTGTTGGGCTGCCAAAGAAGTAGTGTGTTGAGCTACCAAAGAAGCAGTATGTTGGGCTACCAAAGAAGTAGTGTATTGAGCTACCAAAGAAGTAGTGTGTTGTGCTGCCAAAGAAGTAGTGTGGTGGGCAGCCAAAGAAGTAGTGTGTTGAGCTGCCAAAGATGTAGTGTGTTGGGCTGCCAAAGAAGTAGTGTATTGAGCTGCCAAAGAAGTAGTGTGCTGGGCTGCCAAAGAAGTAGTGTGTTGGGCTGCCAAAGAAGTAGTGTGTTGGGCTGCCAAAGAAGTAGTGTGTTGTGCTTACAAAGAAGTAGTGTGTTGTGCTGCCAAAGAAGTAGTGTGTTGGGCTGCCAAAGAAGTAGTGTGTTGAGCTGCCAAAGAAGTAGTGTGTTGGGCTGCCAAAGAAGTAGTGTGTTGGGCTGCCAAAGAAGTAGTGTGTTAGGCTGCCAAAGAAGTAGTGTTTTGAGCTACCAAAGAAGCAGTATGTTGGGCTGCCAAAGAAGTAGTGTGTTGAGCTGCCAAAGAAGTAGTGTGTTGGGCTGCCAAAGAAGTAGTGTGGTGGGCTGCCAAAGAAGTAGTGTGTTGAGCTGCCAAAGATGTAGTGTGTTGGGCTGCCAAAGAGTTAGTGTGTTGGGCTGCCAAAGAAGTAGTGTGTTGGGCTGCCAAAGAAGTAGTGTGTTGAGCTACCAAAGAAGCAGTATGTTGGGCTACCAAAGAAGTAGTGTATTGAGCTACCAAAGAAGTAGTGTGTTGTGCTGCCAAAGAAGTAGTGTGGTGGGCTGCCAAAGAAGTAGTGTGTTGAGCTGCCAAAGATGTAGTGTGTTGGGCTGCTAAAGAATTAGTGTGTTGAGCTGCAAAAGAAGTAGTGTATTGAGCTGCCAAAGAAGTAGTGTATTGAGCTGCCAAAGAAGTAGTGTGTTGGGCTGCCAAAGAAGTAGTGTGGTGGGCTGCCAAAGAAGTAGTGTGTTGGGCTGCCAAAGAAGTAGTGTGTTGGGCTGCCAAAGAAGTAGTGTGTTAGGCTGCCAAAGAAGTAGTGTGTTGGGCTGCCAAAGATGTAGTTTGTTGGGCTGCCAAACTAAATGTCATGGGTTAAAATTCCGAACAAGGCAATCTCTTTTCTAACATCCAACTGCGATTTTAATAGAGTGGTAGACAGACAAGGCTTTCGTTATAGTAAAGTTTTATACTATAGAGCAGCATTTGTTTACTCGAAAGTAGCTCTGGAGTCAGCTGTGACGGTTATTGTTACTCTCTAACAGTGGCAGCAACATTGCTGCTAATATGATTTGCTGTGGTATAGCGCAATCCTGCTAAAATACTAAAGTATAACTTTTAAATGTTATCAGCCATATTTTCATTGGTGTTGTCACTGTTGGCTTAGAGTTGAAGAACCATCATTTTGTTAGAGTCTGAAAAAACTCTTAACTTAAAATATCATTTAGCACTGGTATGTCATAGATTTGGTTTTTCCTTGCAATCAGGTCAGACAGAATCTAACTGTGTGTTGATGTAATCAGGGCGCTTGTATTGAAGTTTATTAGATTACTATGTTAGAGAATGTTTAGCATCAGATCAAATCACTGCAACAAATTAACTTTTGTGTACTTGAAGTGGTAAAATAAGATCTAGGAAATTCATTGCATAAAGGGTTCCAGGTTTTAACAGAAAAAAAACGGAGTTGGAAAATTTGCCCTTGATATATATATGTCCTTGATCGTCAAACCCTTCTGAAGAATGAGTTGGCTGCATCTATAATACAGATTAATAAAATAATATTATTATTAAAGCAAACAAATTTAATCACGCATCTGTTAGTTTGTGTAAACCCTTCCTGTTACCACACTTATTGGTCATTTTTGACAAAACTTCACACATATCTACTCCATGCCTTCCGCCAAACGGCTAACATATTTGGTCAAAAAAACTTCATCTGGTTTCTGAGAACTAACATGTTAAACACCCACCTGTGGGTTTTCTGAATGAAAAGGTAAGAAATTTCTGGCTATTACCAAGAATTAAAGGATAATATTGAAACATGGCCATATAAGCTGACATAACGTTACATAATGAAAATACAGTGACTGGTATTTCTACTATTATTATGAATCTTCTCACTATTCTTATTTAATTTTGTAATATTTTTGTTATCTGTTATTGCGGAACTTGTTACCAATGTTTGAATATGTTTAGTATATTTTTGATAGATCTTTAGTACAAAGGTTTCTAAGGTTTCAATTTTGCATTTTTAAATTTGTAGACAATGATGGCCCAGATAGTATTCCGGTTCCTGGGGTACAAGACCTCTCTCCAATATACGTTGCTCTGATTGTAGTCGGACCAATCACATTACTAATAATAGCAATATTCCTGTTTGTCTTTGCCTGCTTTCTTTACAGACAACTAGGGCGCTACATGCAGGCATGTCTTCCAGCCAGACAAGGTTAGACTATTTATGTAGAACTGACTAAATACAAATGATGAATGGTACAGACTGTTATTTGCAATTTCGAATTCATTTGAAACACTTCACATAGTTTGATATACAGCAAAAGGCTGCAATGATAAAGTGGAGAAACTTGGATGGTAAAGCCTTTAGTTTTTACAAAAATAAGCTGAAAAACAATATTCAGCGCTTAAAAAAATTGATTTATTAATATTTCTAATGCGCCTTATAACATAACCCCGCAATCATGTGCTGAGGAAACTAGACTTTAAAAAACTAGAAAATTTAGACTTGTCTTTAGGCTGACACAAAAATTTGTTTGCAACTTGATACAACAAGTATGATCTTAGAATCAATCAGCAGATGTACAGTCAATTTAAAACAATGTTAAAAAGTTAGAAAAAGTGTGTATATATTCAAATTTCAAACTGAATTTTAAATTGAATTGAGCTTAAAACATTGCGATTTGTGAATTTATCAGGCATAGTTTTTAAGCATGCATTTTTTTCACCCCCCAATTAATAGCCAAAAAACATGTAATATCATAAAACTATCCAGAGTTGTTTATTATTGATTTAAAGTAGAGTTTAGAAACTTCTGTCACAATTATAAAACTAATTGGTGCTTTTATTTAAAGCAGTTTTGTAATATAATTACCAACATTATGATTGTATTTTTGGCTATCTAAAAAGTTTAACAATCGTATTGAAATGTAGGTTATTATTAAGTTGAGGCTATGACCTTCTACTAACAGGATTGTTGTATGATGACTGGCTCACTCATAGTGGTGCCTACTTCAAGTTGAATGTATTTGCTTAGCGAGGAAGAGGAAGTGTGGTTAGCTCTTTCATGGAACAAAGTGCATTTGATGATTGATAACTGTCTTTCATTGTCCCAATATATGACTCTTTGTTGTTAAATAAACATTTTGGAGATAGAAAACATGATTACTTATAAGTTAACTTGTTTGTACACTACCACAAATGTAATGTGGATATAAAATAATTTTCTAAAGTACTATTCTAATCAATTTAGCGGTACCTAAAGACTTACTTAGCATTTGTTAACAACTAAACTGTGTCCAGAATACTTGTACTTACCTTTCCAGACATATGACAAACATCATTTTTTATTTCATGACACCAAACTCCTACATGTAAACTCTAACTTTTTAGTTTATGAATGCTCGGTTACTACTACTTTCAATACACTATCTCAAATTCCTGCATTACTATTAGATTACCAGAATTTAAAACTGTTTTTTTCAGTTCACTTAATAATTCCTAATATCTGTCTTCGCATTTTTGTTTTGGCATGTAACAAAAAACATAGTTTTAATGATAATTACTAACGTCAATAAAAAGTTATATATAAAATAATCTCACAGCTAGAGGATATAATTCAAAAGTACATGCGTGTTGAACCAATAAACTCAACAAGGAAAAAGAAACGAGGTAGCTTTATAAAACTGTATTTAGCCAACTTTAAATAGATCGCTGAATGTAGTTAGCAGATGTCTAGTTGTTTAAAGTAACCAACTTTTGGACATCAGAGTTTGGCTCAGTCACTGGAAGAACCAGTATTAGTGACTGAACTTTTAATCTGAACGTGTTCTCTCTACTAAATAAGCAATGAAGGTTGAAGTGGTGCAACTGCCTAAGCTGAGTCTGTAAATTTTATAACTTCCTCTCATAAGCATCGGCTTTATGATAAAATGACAGAACTACTATATCTGTTATTGTAATATATCTATTTATTGTAAAAGTGAGAAATGTCAAATTTCTAATGGGAATTGAATGGTTTTAAATTAGATTTTTAAAAAAGTCTAGGCATTCATTTTTAAAACTGTTCTATGTAAGTAATCATAAGTAAAGTCATAACCAGAAAATGAAAAGCAAAAAGGGCAGTTCTGATTTACTTTAAGCAGTTTTAATCTGCTTCCTTTGTATTGTTTAAATATCTTCTTTTTTGCTACAAAATACTCAAGTACACATTACAATAAACTTAAAGAAATTATTGCAAAAATCATTTTCACTAAACACCGAATTTAAATGCCGAATACTGTCATCTAAAGACAATTGAATTTAAATAAGCATTCAAAATTTTGACCCTTTCGGACGCTGTAGGCAGTTAAATATATATATGCGAAATACCAGAGATTGATGAAAAGTAATTCTTTAAAAAATCTTGTGAATGGTCGTTGTATGTAACTCTATTTGCTAGTTTCTTGAATTTAAAAAATATGAAGCTACTAATTACATACATTATAT
This sequence comes from Watersipora subatra, assembly GCF_963576615.1. NCBI lineage: Eukaryota > Metazoa > Bryozoa > Gymnolaemata > Cheilostomatida > Watersiporidae > Watersipora > Watersipora subatra. Next base: position 52,803,958 of record NC_088715.1, on the reverse strand, counting down.
ACATTTACTACTTAAAACTTTAGCTAGCAAATGATTTGTTATTTACAAAGATTGCAAGTTGATAACATTAAATTATTTTTGGTACAAATATTTTGAGCCAAAGTTTAGTTTTCTAAAAGGAATTTCTCATTCTCACACAAAATATTGTGGTAATTTTTAAAGTGGTGGTGTTAACTCTTGGTTAATTCTTACTGAACCCAAATTATTTCAGATGTCGAAAGAAATGAAGCGCCAGTAGAGCCAAACGGACAACCTGAAAATCTACCAACAGGTAAGTAATTAAATCTTTTCGTTTGAATAAAAAGATTTGCTTACAACCGTGCAAGACCTCTTTTTGCTTTTATTATTAATTACAAGAGCTTTGTAACAACAAAGACAAACTGAAATAAATAATGCATATTAACATGAAATTGACCTGCATAGAAGTATGTACCCTTTTGGGAATTATGTTTTGCAGAAAATTCAAACCGAGAAGGAGAAGAAGCTTTACAAAATATTGATCAAAGATATTTAGAAACAAGTAAGTAAATAAATGTATCTCTTGGCCTACTTTTTTTCTCAAATTCATTTGTACACCTACAGTAGTTTTAAGTTGCTTGTAGTATGTATTAAATATAAAGCAAGTGAAAGTTCAGTATGTGTATGTGTGTATATTTGATGGAGTAAACCACAACTGAACACAAAATCTTAACAGCTATGCAGGCTAATCAGTAGACCATATATAGCTATCCAGAATAATAGCCTAGCTATTCAGGATAATAACAAGCCATACAGGATAATAGCTTTACAAAAAAAAAGAATGATTACAAATTGTGTGAATAATCAAGCGTTAAACATATATATTGAACAGCAATAAAATTTATTAAGTGAAAAATAATGAAATGCTGTATTAAAAAGAACAATTTGGAATGTTTTAATAAAATACATTACAGTATACAAATATAACACTTAAGCTAAAGTCTAAAGAATAATGCTAAAGATGTAAGTTGTATTAAAAAGATGAGTAGAGCTGGCTGCTTTTAACTAAATTCATGAACTACTCTCAGAGAAAACTGAAAGTTGCTATGTCTCTATTTTATAAGTGTCCATTTCATACAGTATATGCTATGCACGACTACTATATAATATACAGCCACTATGTAATATATATACATATATTATATATATATATTTATATACATTTATATATATATATATATATATATATATAAATGTATATAAATATATATATAATATATGTATATATATATAAATATATATATAAATGTATATAAATACATATATATAATATATGTATATATATATAAAGACATCTGTCCTATATATATATATTGTGGTGGATTTTACCGTGCCCCTTTCACTATTTCCCACAAGCCGAGTAATCACGAAAACCGAGTTGTTATCTGAGCATACAATGTATATTCACATAATAAATATAGTTGTATTAATATAAAGGCGTCATGCATACATAAATATTACACAGTATAAGGATAAAGTGTCTCTCGTATGCAGGGGGCTGCACTGCTCTGCCTGCCTCTCCATCGCGTCTGTTTTTTTATCTGCTTCATTCTTGTTGGCTCCGCCCACTTGCGGTTTTGCTTCTCGCCGTATGTTTGGTGGCTACGTGACCCGCGTTACTCCTGCCTTATCGCCGGCCCAGCCTCCGGGCAAAAGGGGAATGCCTGGCCCGGCCCGGCCTGTCATTTGGCTGTCATGCTGGCATCGGCTCTGCAGGCGATGCGTTTCCTTTACAATATTATATAAGACAGATAGTGCAGTTGGTAAGGTATCGGGACAGTGATCATTAGGTCCTAGGTTCAAACCTCAACAACTGCACCCTTCTGGCAGTCCTTAGACACTACCCTTGCTTGTATAACTTCTACAACCTCTATGATGAGTGCATTAACCAAAGCCATGCCAGCTCGGTCTTCGCCCGGTCAAACAAGGTCCGTGCTGCCTGTAGCTGAACCAGGACAAGGCAGTGAAAAAAGGGCTACTGGTTCTACTTGGACTCAAACTATATTTATATATAAATAGAAATATACATTGTATATATGTACAGTATATAGATACAGTATATAGATACAATATATAGATACAATATATATATATGTATATATATATATATATATATATATATATATATATATATATATATATATATATATATATATATATATACAGTATATATATAATGTACATGTTTAACAAGACAAACTGGAAGCTCCATTCTAGACACTCTGAATACTTAGACCAATGGTAGACAGTCCATGTAGTTGAATGATATATTTTAGTTTAAGGCGAATTAAAACTTCTATTGTAAATAATTAGTTACAAGAACTATATTTGTTATGATAAGTGTTGTAGAAATTTACTTTTTAATTTGTATTAGAGTTTGCTGATATTTTGTTTATTAATGCATATTTTGGCCTAAAAAACCTTTTCAAGCATGAACAAAACATCCTGCTTTACTTATGGACAAAGATACTAATCTGGTACCTCAAACTCCTTAAAAAATTCACCCAATCATGAAAAAATAAATCTATAAGCTGTAGACTTTTTAAAATTTTTCATTTCATAAGCCAACCAGTAAATCCTTTTTAGCTCAGATTTTTGGGCGGTGTAGAAGAAAGTATTTATCAAAGACAATACCAGGCTGTTGCATTTAATATATTAATATTTTTTACAGTTGAATAAACTCAAAACTTCTGATATGCAACATGCAAACCAAAATACAAAACTGTATGGGGCAATGCTACGTACTGCATTGCAAGTAATACTTTCACAGGGTTGCCCAGTGTCCACCCAACCCAAAGCAGTCCACTGGCTCACCCGACCGAAGAAACCACAGTAGTTCCTCAGCAAGAAATAGGAGACTCAGAAACTCAACGACTTTTACCATCTTTTCATCGAGGTTACTCATAAAACCTGTTTAATGTATGTTTTCATTTTTTATTTTATGTGTATAAATCTCACATTCAAATGAAGGTTTAAATAAAGAGTTGCCTATTTATAGTGAAGACAACTTAAAGCATACTAAAACAATATCCTGGTAATATTTCATATTTTGCATAGTACTATGAAAAATCATTTGAAATCTTTATTTTAGCTCTGGCTAGACTTAAAATTTTTAATTTATGTTGTTAAACTGTTTATTTCTGTCCAAGAGAGCATTCAGTATTGAAGTCATTAAGAAAACTTGTTTATAGTGCTTCTCATTGGTCGATACTCCTAACAAGACTGGGATAGTCACATAAATGTTTTGAGATGATCAGAGAAGCAATTTTTTTCTGCACACACTGTTAGTACTTAGTGCCTTTTTCATGGGTTTTTTCTCAATACAGTTTTTCATTTTTAAAAGAGCTATCAGAAATAATTTTTCACCAGTTCTAATTTTAGTAATAAGAACAAACCCTAAAAGAGTTAAGTTATGCTTCAAAAATGCTCTAAGTTAATTGAGCAAGAATTACCAGTTAACAAATTATAGCCAATCAAAAGTAGTACCATATCGATATTACTGTTTTAACGAAGTCACACAGTTGCAACTTCATTATGTTAAAATTTATAACATAGTAGTTATAGTTTTACTGCCCTTTCTTTTGTAGAAAGTTGAACTTGTTAACTTACAACATACTTGGCCATACTTATAGTAACAACTACTACTGTTGCTGCTAAAATGCAACAGTGGAAACAAATAAAGCACACCGACTTTAAGACAGAACTTTTGCTACATTTATTGTCTTTGATTATGAAAACTACTTCTGAATTTAGCATTGTTTAAAAACCAAAACATGCCAGAATATGAGCTGTGACTGTCCTGAAATTCTAATCAATCCCAGCAAGAATTGTTAAAACAGAAAGCTAGTTTTTGCATGTTTTTATTAAAGCTTATTACGCCTTGCGGAACCACTTAAGGAGCCCTTTTCAATATTTTATCTTCAACATACTAGATTACATAATGTATCATGAGCAGAGTGATGCTTTAGAATTTAAGTTGTGCTTGGTAATCAAAACTCAGGTAAGCTTTGAACATATTTGCTTTTGTGAGCGGATATGCAGAGTGGGAAAATAAAAGCAAAGTTCAAAGAGTTTTAAAATACCCAAACTGGTCTCAACCTTTTAGTCACCATGCTAAAAGGCTCATGAGAAGCAGATAACACATTCACTATGTTTCCATGGTGTGCAGCACTGCGATGTTTCCATGATTCGGAGAGGGCGCAACTCTGAAGCACTTCGCATCATGGAAACATGGCGATTGTAAATTCTATTCATTGATTTTTTTTAATGATCATTTGAATTTTACACTTTGTGATAATATTTAATATATTGCTTAGAAAGGTATTACTTCAAATTGTACAAATTAACACAATTGAGTCATTAAACATATTCATGTTTTAGTTCATCCAGTTTGAGTCTCAGATTGAACAGATATTCATTAGCTATTATTGAGCCAATCACAGAAGAGTGAGAAATTAACTGCCATATATTGAAAGGCCCATAGGAAGAAATCAGCATGATACATTTGAAAGGACTCCAAAAGTTGAACTGCCAAATGGATCAAATGCATTGCCATATCATTGCAGTTATGCAAGCAAAATTCTTGAGACTATTTGTTTGGAAAAGCTTGGGCCATAGCTGGAGCAAATGTGTAGGTTGTTGGCAAAGATTTTGTAGTTCTCAAAAGCTATTTTGCTTGTCAAAGCTTAGTTTATAAGTACAAGAACACATAATATAGTAGCACAAAGAACTACTGGTCCAACACTCCTTGTTAGTACCACATATTGATTGCCAAAACAACAAAACAACCCGTATTTAGTCCTTCCTCTATTCAGCCTTATGACTGATTAGCTTGAGGTATGATGAATTATTATTTTGAAGCCGATTAGGCTAAGGAAGTCATGCCCCTGTGCAGCTCATTAATAGGATATGAATCAGAGGCTAACTTTGTTCAGTCATGTGATGAAACTGCTTACTAGATGAACAGACACTAATGATTAGCTAACCATCCAGGTGACACACACCAGCTAGTAGACACATAACTGACAATGAGGAGCATTTTATTTTTGTTGAGTTGGCTATTTTTTCATGGAAGCGATGCCCTCGTGGTACAAGGTGCAGCGAAAGGTGTGGCTGCTGCCACAAGCATCTACTACATGGAGGAGCTAGCTGTCGGAGGAACAGTCATTTCATTGCAGAGCGTTTCCGAGGTTGCTCAACTTTCTGCGTGGAAATCTGTAAAGAGAGTTACAACTTCTGCTGGCTCATTGGTAACTTTCAATGCCTACTCCAGTTACACGCTCAAACTCCAAGTCACCAGCTGGAGCATCGATGACTGTTCTATCATGTTGAGGGTTTACGGCGGAAGTGATACAAATGCCACTGTGATTGTAAGTGTGTTACCAACTTTTCCTTCCAACCTTTACCTTTCCAACTTCAATGTTATTATTGGCTGTTTGCATTTAATAAGGTCATTTATGCAGTATATTTAATAGAAAGTTGTAGCTATCACCTATGACACTTATCCAAAATGTCCCTGGTCATTTTATCTGATTGATCTAATCAGCCAATGATTAGGCATGTTACATTCTTCAATTTTACTTTCAATGCCAACTGTTGACTAACAGGATATATCTAGCTTTTTTTCCAAGAGACTAAAGCGTATAACTACACAAGAATTCCGATCCTCTCCTCTGCTGAATTTATGAAAACTAACATCACCTGTTTCTCATAAAAATGTTACAAGTGTGTTCTAATTTTTGCTGATGATAAGCGCTCATGCGCTCAACCTGTAACAGCATCCCTTACGTCAAGATTGCTAGTAAATATTGGGCCTACATTTAGTGTTTAACCAGTCAATCAACTTCCCTCACTAGCGATTATGTAACTGTCTACACATACTGGCCCCACAGTCTGTAATCCGAGCTCCAATTACTGATGAGTATTCCACAGTTGCATATGTTGTGATTTTAGTTGTTCAACTAACTTGTGTTGTGTTACTCAATCACTTAACTCTCACTTCCTTATAGTTTTCTTTTATTCATAATCAGACTAGTTGCTAAACCTACTAGCTATTAGAATATGTTGCTTGCTCGCCACCCGACTCTCTGAATACTCTCCGCTGCAGAAGGTAGGTCTGTTTTATAACTGATGCTTAGTCTAGTTTGTATCTTCCCTCCATTTTAATCAGCACAGCTTCACTATTCACCACTTTATAACTTCCTCCAACTTCTCTCTTCCTCTTATTTTAGCCTAACTTCTCTGTACATAATCTTTTGTGCCGTACTTGTTATTTGTGCTCTCTATAATAGCGCAATCTATTTGTGTTCTATATATATCTGGTTTTTATAAGCTTTCCTTGCACTTCAACTTTTTTAATTTTTTGTTCATTTGCTTTTGTCTTTGCCTGTTCATTTCAAATGCTTACTTTTCTTTTGTCGCTCAGCTTTTTGGCCTGCGTTCATTTTCATACCAAACTGCTACCGTTTTGGGTCTATATAGTCAAATAAAAGTCAATGTAGAATAAAACTGAATATGAAAAAAGCTGAAGTTGAAAAAGTTGTACAGCTTGATTGTTTGCTGTTTTTAGTTTTGCTAGACATCAAAAATAACAACAAAACAATTTTAATAAATTGCTTAATACCTTGAAAGTGTCTCCACAGTATCTGAATCAAAACTAACAAAATACATATATCACAACCATAGCAGCAATAAACCAATAATAGATAGGAGTCCAAACCAAAATTGAGAAATTGCCATCATTATAACTATTTCCTATTCTAATGCCACGCTATGAATCACAATTGAATCAAAAATATGTAGGAAAACAGGTAAATACTGCTTTTGCTAATAAAATCGGGTTTCATTTTCACCTTGTCAGACTACATAAATCTTGCAAAAAAGTGTTTCATTAAAGATTTTGCTCTTTGATTGCTTTGGCAACTTCTGGCACCAAAAGTTTTAGTTTGGTTACCAAAAGGCTGCCCCTTAGTCACCAACCCTAGAAACCTAAACCATCTTTCCATTTGAGTGTTACAGAGTTTTAGTCATCCTATTTTTTGAATTGCAACAAAAGTTCTCTGTTTTCAGTGCACAGATTAGCATTTTAGTTGTAAGCCATATGATAAACTTGCACCATAATCTTTGCTGCGTTTAGGCTGATCGGTGTAGTTCCATTGGTTTCCTTGTTGTTTTCAACCATCAGTATTGCAATGATTAATAACAGATACAGTTTAACTTAGCCACGCATGATTGCTTCCTTGCTAGCGGGTTGTTTATATGGGTTAAACCATTACTGTCACGAACAACTTTTATTGAATTTTTTAAGTAAATCAGACACGCTGATTCCGATTTTGTACTCAAAATAAAGATTAGTCCACTAAACTTCAAAGTCATTTAGGCTTTTTTAAAGCGTTTCAATATCCGTTTCGAAAACAACACAATCGGCATTACAAGCTCCGCCCATAAATATGTGACGAAACCTAGCTTTTTCAGAAACGGAAGTTCGGAATGTTTAGTCCGATTTAAAATAATAGAGATGGGTGTCTTAAAACCCATTATTATCTAAATCCAGCCTGTAAAATAATTTCAGCTTTTTATGAAAGGGATATAAACTATTTAAAATTGCTCGCAGCTTGTTACATGACGTTTAAATAGGCTGGACGCCGAGAAAAATAAGCTCAAAAAGCGCGGTTTTATCACAAGCTAGCGTTGTTATCGCGCTTTTTAAATATGCAATGCTAAATAGCTTATCTACCTTTCAGAAAAGACTGATATTATTTTTAAAGCTGGATTCAGATATTAATAGATTTTAAAACACCTATCTCTATTATTCTAAATCGGTCTAAACATCTCTACGTAACTTCTGTTCCTAAAAAGCTAGGTTACGTCAAGTATTTATGGGCGGAGCTTGTTATGCCGATCGTGTTGTTTTCGAGACCGATATTAAAACGCTATAAAAAATCCTTTATTACTCTGAAAGTTAGTGGCCTAATCTTTATTTTGATTACAAAATCAGAATCAGCATGTCTGATTTACCTAGTAAATACGATAAAAGTTGTTCGTGGCAGTTATGGTTTAAGTTTCTACTTTTATAAATTATGGAGCGTCAGTGTCCCATTCCCTCACCTACTTCGTTTCAAGTCTCCTGTATTCATGCTTGAATGAATAAAAGCAAAGTATTTAGTTAATCCTCTCACTAGTATTGGTGTTGATGACGACGAGGGTTCATGCTGCTGCTCATTAGCCTATCCCCCAACAATACCTAAATAATCACATGCTTTGTAGAAATGTTTTGATATGATCAGCTAAGCAACATTTTCTGCACATGCTGCTGTTGAGGCTTTTCTTAGCTCTTTTCTCAATATGATTCATGATTTACTAATAAGCTATGGCATAGAGAGAATTTCGCCAATTCTTCTGATCTTACTAACAAAAAAGAAAAATTATGTTTTGAGCTGCTAATTCATTTGGCCAAGAACTGCTAGTAAATAAATTATAGCCAATCACTAGTATCTTGTCGATTTTGAAGTTTTAATAACATTGTATAGTCGTGTTAAAATTCTTGCCGTATTAAATATATATTTTCCTTTCAGGGTCTGGCGTTTCTGCAATGCAATGTTAAATTTTAGACTTAAAAAGTATGCAAAGTATAAACATACACTGTAAACAAACATAGCACACTGTACAGCAAAACCCTAGAAGCAAAACTATAAACACACCACACAGCAAAACTATATAGGAAAAATTAAAAATTACTCTGCTTTCATATTTTCAGTGGGATACAAATAAAATATTTGGATTCATTTAGTTCTTTAATACTTGAATAAGTTTGATAAAAACAAAACTGTTTTGATAATATAAACATTGATGACTTGTAAGCTATTGCAGTAGAAATATAGTATCTCGCGTTAGGATGGACATCAATATGAATGAACTATGAACCTAAGCATGAATTGCTTAGGTTTATGCTCCTGAAGAATTGGATGGGATTACAATGTACCTATAATTATATATGCGATAAGGTTTTTTGTCAAAACAAGTATTAGGCAATGTTAAACAAAAGTTTTTAAAACCGTGGACAACAGAAATCAGCATGGTAATAATATATTGTTGAGATCATTTAAGTTTATTGCTGATGCACAGACACACGAGGCAACCATATATTGTTTCAAAAGAAAACTTTTCTTTACTGGGACGTATGTATAATGTTTTCCTGGCATTAGCGATCATCACAAAATTTATGCTTTTCGTTACACGACAAAAATAAAAACGACAGAAATTGAGAATTATCCAGAACGTTCAACAAACGTTTTTAAAAGTTGGTAATCTAAAAGTATTGCAGAGGAGTCGGGGAAGTGAATGAAAGGTTGTAGTAGCAGGGAGTTCATAAACTGAAACATACAATGGTGGATAAAATTGTCTGAATCAAAACCATTTCAGTATAATGCAATGCAATAATACTGCCACTGTATCTTAATGAAGAAATCATTTTCACAGTTGACATGCTAACCAAGCATCAATGGTTTTCCTCATTTTTAGGGAGAAGCAGATAAAAATCAATTTTATCTGTTTCTCTCATGAAACTAAATCGCGTATTCTACAATATGCTACATCTGTATTAATTATTCTAATTTTGCCATAGTGTGCGTAAACGTCATGCGGTTTCACATTTTTGACCAATTCCATCCAAACTTCACTCACATGTACTCTGTACCTTCTGCAAGGTGGCTTAAAGTATTCGGTTACACAACTCTCTCTGGTTTCTAAAAAAACGGCTTATGTAACACCTATCTGACTGAAACTCAAGAATGCACTTTCTCACGTATTAAGGACAACAATTACTGCCTTCAATGAGTGCTTTCTTCGATTGTTAGAGTGAAAGGGTTGGAGCAATTTGCGTTGAAAATATATATGCACTATGCTTCCATGACGAGTATCATGCAGATTTGGATCTGTGAGCAAGTCGCATTACTGTGCGAATTAAGTCTTTCTATGGACATTTGCAGATGGGGATTGACTCCGGCACTTTGTTAAAAAAGGTGATGAGTTGTACGCTTTAAGTTAATAATTAGCGACGCACGAGTTGGCGACGCACGAGTTAGCGATGCAACACATGAAACTCAATCAAGGAAGGACGATGGAAGTGTTAAAAAGATTTAAAATAGAATAGATGGTGCGGTATTTTAATGCGCATCATCTGCAAGTGCCGTTTCCATGATCTGCAGGCATGATGGATTTAATAAAGTTTTGCGAATCGCCAAGCTCGCTTAGCTTGCGGATTCATCCCCGTTTCCATGATGCTGTTAACTTGCTCATTGACTGAAATTTGTGAATCATGCTTGTCATGAAAACATAGTGATGCATGCCATGAGCTATCTGATAGCAAATGAAACAACTCTCAGCCAATGCTGCGCTTATTTCTAGTCGTCGTTAAAAGTTGCAATGCTGAAAATAAGAAATTTCCAATTGTAAAACTAAATTTACATGCACCTTGCCATCGAAATATTATATACCTTGTTTTGGCGTTTAATTAAACAAAACCTGTCCACCTGCATGGAAGCTGAGAAAGGCTTTTGAGATCAAAAACCCAGAATTTGCTTCAAATGTTTAAACTAGTTACAGAAAACTGCATTCTGGTGTTGTGTTGGAAATTCAACAAAAGCTGCCAGCATTTAAGGGTGCTACTTGTAGGAAGTACGATTTAGGGAGCTATGCAGTAGTGTTGGGTTTCATTGAGTGCAAAACTAATTGAGTTGTAGGTTAGATGTATGGTGACGCTCAGCAAAGGGCTCAGATTGAGAATTTTATACAGATTTTAGCACTTTCACTCTATGATAGCGGAACACTTGCTTTACAACAAACGCCTTTGCAGTATACTAAAAATGTTTTATTAGATTTGTTGGTGGATCTTCAATCTAGCGACTACTGTGTCAGTTTATATCCCGTAATCTGCATATAGGAGACAACTCTAAGTTTATAGATACACCTAAGAGTAAGCTAATGTTTATGGCATACCTCATTCCATTATAGACTTTTTAACATTTTGTCACGAGTACCACCTACTAAAATCTATATAACTTTTTAGCATTTTTTTGGTTACAAAACACATTGACATTTTAAACTTTAAGCCTGGTTTCCATTTACGCCGCAAGGATTGGTGACGCTACTGTAGGTTATCAGCGGTAAAACGTGAACCTACTCGCCGAGTACCGCCGGTAGTTGCCGGCGGTCAATGCAAAACTGTAGCGCTGTTCACATTTCGTGAAGAGCCAGAAGCAAAACCTTCCCGAAATGCACTGTACAGGTGAAGGTTACCATTATCGAAACGGCATGGCGAGCGAACATTTTTTATGCAATTATTAGCGATGCAGCTTTATGTGAACAGAAGCTGCCGGAGCCAAGCGTCGCAAGCGTTTTGCTGCCCAAGAATACCGCCGGGGTCTCGCAATCGATATGGGGACCAGGCTTTAGTAAACAATAAATGTTTGGTTATTACAATGATTTAATGAGAATGTGTTCACTGGCGACTTTCATTAGCTCAGGTTCTTATATTATAGTATTAAACAAATTTTTGTTTAAAAGTAAATATAAAATAGTCATAAACTGACAGAACAAAAAAACTTTGCTTGTTAGAGAAATCACATTAATTTATAAACAGTATAAAATAGATACTGCTAGATAAAGAGCTGTGCACTCAAACCATTTTTCAATAAATGCAGAAAATTAGGCGGATGCTGAGATCTCAAGCCAATTTATGCACTATGGCATTAGAGAGACCCATAAAATGGTTTCATATAATCTAGAAACCAAGTTATGATTCTATCTGTGTTTAGAGCAGCTGACACTGGTTGTTCCTTCCACCTTCAACATTATGTGGCACATTTCAAGCATAATAATTTTCAACAGTTTCATTTTATAAATAGGCCATAGGTCATAGGTCACTGTTTCTTTTGTGTGGATAGTGCAGATTTGAAATTGTGCAAATTGAGTTATTGCGATAATCTTTGCATGCTATGGATTAACGCAGGGGCTTTGTTAATAAAGAAAAGGATTTATATGCCTGAGGTCATTGAGACGCATTCGGTACTGCTGAAACCGACATAAGAACAACTGAAGTGTCAACAATGTTTAAAATGAACTAGCTTGCTCGCCATTTTTTGTGCATCATTCCATCGTTGGCAAGCATGAAACATTTGGTAAAATTTACCAAAACTCGCTTGACTTGTGGGTTTTTTGCCATTTTCATCTTGAGGAGAACGCAAATTCGCGGATTAACCGTTTGATGGAAACATAATGATTGGACATATGGTAAGATATGCAGGCATATTACAGGGGACTCTTTCCTGCGAGACTTCTCTGACTATCAACACCTGGATCTACAAGAACTACTCATCCATCACTATACAGCTTTTTAACCCCTCAAATTCCACCGCATATGACTTTCATCTTCAACTCGCCAACTACCAGGAGGCTCCAGAACCTGAAGATCCTGATGTAGATTTGCACTTGCAAAGTATTGAGTCGTGGGAGCAAAGTAAGTCTTTGTGGTCATAGAATCACTAGTAACTCATTTACGTACTCCATTGCATAGTATGGCTCATCACAGCATTTGTGTATGGCAAAAAGCTGCATGGATAGCCTTTAAATTGGGTTTATTATTATAGATCCGGTATATTGTAGAATATGTTGTTTAATTTCATAAAAAATGAATAGAATAGTTTTTTACCTGTTTCTCTCTAGTAATGAAAAAGAACATTGATGCTTTGTTAGTATATATCAAATATGAAGATCATTTCTTCATAAAGATACAGTGGCAGTATTATTGCATTGTACCAAAATGGTTTTGATTCAGAAAACTTTATCCGCCACCGTTTCAGTTTATGAACTTTTTGCTACTCCAGCCTTCAATTCAATTGCCCGACTTCTCTGCAATACTTTTAAATTACCAACTTTTAAAAACACTTGTTACACTTTTTGGACAATTCTCAATTTCTGTGTATTTATTTTTGTTATGTAACGAAAAGCATGATTTTGGTGATGATTGCTAATGTCAAGAAAACATAATATACACGTCTCAGTGAAGAGAAGTTTTTTCTTAAACAGTTTTTAGTGTTACCTCCTTCGGCTCTGCATCAGCAATATCTTTAAATAATCTGAACAAAATATTATTACTCTTCTGATTTCTGTTGTATGCGGTTTTTGCAAACTTTTGTTTAACATTGCCTGATATTTGTTTTCAGAAAAAACCTTATTGCAAACATAATTATAGGTGCATTATAATATCATCCAATTCTTCAAAAACATAAACCTAAGGAATTTTAGTCTATTCATATTGATGTCCATCCTAATGAGAAATACTACCACCATGTCTCCATGGGTGGGATTTATTAGGCTTTGCATAAAACACATAAAACACATAAAACGGTTTTGACTGGTGAGTTAATTAATCTGTTGTGTTTGTACCTAAATGAAGGGCGACAATCTTTTGCTTGCGTTGAGACAGTCTAGCAAGGTCATTATGAGATTCATATGACTGAATCCAATTCTCGTTGGTAAATCTATATGTCAACACAGTGTATCATTCAGTAGCTCTAATGTATAGCCACAGCAAATATCTACGGTAAGCTTTTGTGATGAATTTTGTTGGCAGACATAGGCAGACTTATAGGCAGCATTTTATCTTGATATACATATTTTGTGATTTAAACCTCATTTTTCATTCATAACATGTCTCGGGGAAACCTCCCATAATCTGTTGCTATGCAGATTCTTAATATGGATTATTTTTTGGGCTTTGATAAACATTTAATAATTTATGCAAAATAAAAAATCAATTTACAAATAATTCAGTACAGATTCTTTTGTATGTATTCGAGTGTTTAGTTGCTGAAAGTCATTTTAGTATCACATGGTGATTTTTTGAAAGTAAAAAACTTTGCTCTTCATAATGTATACAAGCAAATGTTTTGTGGAAAAAACTATATCATAGCAAAATATTCAAGTAATTATCTTTTAGTACTAAATGGTTCTAGAGAGACAAAGACAATTTACAAAGACCGCTGCTTTTTTGCGAATTATGGCTCGGTAAAGGTGAAATAGTAGTTATTAATGTTACACAGCTCTATCACTAAAAAATACAGACTTTTTATTACTTTAATAGTTATATTATATCATTGTATTAAAAAACTGTAAAATTGATTTGAAAAAAACTAAATTATTTGTAGAGTTTGAAATTTTGAGATAGTAGATTTGCACATGTTCTGTACAAATAGTCACCCGTTGGAATTCCCTAAAATGTGTCTGAATGTAGACACTGATGATCTTGTTCCTATCAAATAGCCTCTAAAACTAATAATATGAAAAACATCATTAGCAAACTTTTTTGAGAAAAACTTTTATCAATGTAAACGACTGAGTTGCGAGAAGTGCAGATTATAGTGCATGGCTACACCATTTGATCGATCACTTCTCATTCGCTGCTTATAAAGACCTTGACACTTTAAAGCTTTGATTTTCATCAAAATGTTTTTATTTATTTGCCATGTTTTCCTCATTAGATCCTAATGTTTAGGAAAAGCCAGTATTTTCCCTTTCATTGACAGGAGTTGCCTTCTCATCGGTCATTATTTGAAGGGTAGAAAACTCACAAAACATCAAACAATTAATGAGAGTAAGTGGTTTGTAACAGCCAAGAAACCCAAAGAAATTTAAATGAATCAATATTTGAGCACTTTTAATACTGAAACTGCTTGGTAAAAAGTACTAAGCAAAGACAAATCTAAAACCCATATGTTGGGCACCGAGACGTTTCAAGATTAAATTGATCGTGATTAAAACGACCAAATCAATTGAACCCGTAGTATGATGTTTATAATTGCAAACAAACCAACAGAATAGAGACACGTAATGCTTCAAATTGAACACAATAGTTGATATCAACTATCACAATGATAGCAACTAGTGACATCATTCTGCATGTATTTTTCTTCTGAGCATTTGAATCGCAATCAAGTTTCATCGATTTTATTTTAGATATGCAGGAGCAATCAAATCCCTTCAAACATAAAAAATAACCGCCAGTGATAAAAAATAATGAATACTTACTGATTAAATCTACAAAAAAATTTGTGTAAATTCATTTTTAGGCACTTCCTTAAAAAAATTTGTTCTGTTCAAAATATGATTTTAGGAACAAACCGCACATATTTTGTACATTTCTGCAAAGTAGAAATTTTCAGAACGATCAAATGGAAGGCAACATTATTGGCTACAAGAAAGTTAGTAATAAAAATTTTCGTAAGCGAAGACAAGTCAACTTGTAAAAACGTAACAGCTCACAGCTTAACAGACTCATCTCTACAATATAATAACCATTTTTTCATGGGATTCCCTATAGTAACTCGCAAATATGTTGACTAGCAACGTACAGCTAATCAAGACCAAAGCATGCTCGTTTTTAGCTGTTAGGACAGAAGCACTTTTGGGAAAAATTATTATTGTGTAAAGTTTTGGAATGTTATCAGAAAATACATTGGAAGCCATTTCATCATTCTGTGTAGCCTATAAACTTTGTTGTAGTCTTGACCTTATCTTTCATGCAAACACCAAATCTTTAGGTCTGAATTTTTAAGCCTTTGTTTCCCGGTCAAGCCTTGTTGTATGTTATTTTGCAAGAAATTATTTCATTTTGCAAAACTTTATGTTGGCACTCATGACATAGCCTATTTTGATTTTTAGGGTGTTTATAACATTTGAACACATGCTTCTTTGTAATTTTTTACTATTCATTGTAAAGTTTCACAGTTTGATAAATTTTCTTCAATCTTTAAGTAAAACAAAAAGTTTTCACTTCCTGCTCACAAAGGCTGCAAGTGACAGTTTTTCTATGTTTAGTTACTGCCTGCAGACTACCAATGTTTTTTTACTAACTGTAGAGACTGACAATGTTTCTTTATTACCTGCAGAGACTGCCAATATTTTTTTACACCTGCAGAGATTGCCAATGTTTATTTACTAACTGCAGAAACTGTCAATGTTTTTTTACTACCTGTAGAGACTGCCAATGTATTTTTTATTACCTGCAGCGATTGCCATTGTTAATTTATTACCTGCAGAAACTGCCAATGTTTATTTGCTACTTGCAGAAACTTCTTCTCGCTTGAGCGGATGGGCTATCTTCGGAATAGTATTCGCGTGTATCCTAGTGGTGCTTCTGTTAATTGTCTGCTGCGTAAGCCTATGCAGAAAGAGACGCTACTATCCAGAGTCAGCACCTCTCATCCATGACCCAGTCTACCGATCTCCTGCAGTTGTGGTTGCTCCTAGGCCTCTTGTCGTTGCCCCTAGACCCGTCATTGCTCCAGTGAGGAAGCCAGTAGTTGTTGTGAAGACTGGCGGACGGCGGGGAAGGAGATAGAGAGTCTATCTCTGACAGAGCGACTCTGAGTAAGTTAGACTAGGCCTGAACTGTATTTTATTATAAACAATGGTACAACCAAAGATTGTCAAGGATATGAAAGAAATTAGGGACAAAGCTATTTCAAGTTTGGCGCACTGATAACACAAATATGAAACACCTTAAGTCTGTTCCTTATCTGAATAAAGTTTGCTACGAGAGTTTGATAACTAGTAAAAAATTGGATAAACTCGCTTAAATTTAAAAATTTAAAAGTTATTGCTGATAAAAAACTAAAAGTGCCCAATTTACTAAACGAGTCATGCTAGCTAAGCTTGCTTTTTGTCAACTTAAAAGTCGACTTAGACAAACTAGCTATGGAGATATTTAAAAAAATATCATTTTTTTGCTATGACTTCTCAATCTTGCTAAATTGCAAAATACATGACTTTCTGTTTTTTTAAACATATTTAGGCCTAGGCCTGAGTTTGTTTGATTAAATGTTTTTCTACTGGTCCTATTCCTTAGTAAACTCGGTTATGTAGTTTCACAATGCTTTTGAGCATTGTGAAATTACTGATTTATGTAGATTCTTCCAAATTTAGTCTTTTGTCTGAAGTAATTGATACAAATAGGAGAGGGCAACTCTCAATTCTGGATGATACAATGCTGAATCTATGCTTGTAGATCATGCGGTGATAGATTTTCAGTATTACTCTACGGTTTTGAATTCATTAGGCTATTAGTTTTTTAAATATTCCCAAAATACCGAGGTAGCTTCTAAACGACAGAGAAACGACAATTGACTGCCGCCACTTTAGTTTTTATTGACACACTGATGGAAATCCTTAGTAATAAAAAGTAAAAAATTGACAAAACTAGAAAGTTTATTTTTCTCATAAACAGTAGTTTTACACGAAGACCATTTCTTTGCTTAATCATAAAAGTATACACTCTCTAAGGTTTGGCGTACACGAACCGTTATGTTTCTTTAGATAGCTTTTCTATGTTCTTGTTGATAGCCCTATAACATTACATCTTTGAACGATTGGGAAAAAGCCATTCACCATACATGATTTCTGTTTTTTTATTGAGTTGTACCATCTTAGAGCCTTGAAATGTTATTCAGTTCAAAAGGAGTTGTGCTATCCTAAGAGCTTTCACAGTGGATTGAAAGGTGTTAACACGGTCTAGAATCAGGAGACTTGCTTGTGTATACAAGGTTAAACTTCAAAGTGTTGAGATCATAAAATTCAGTCGCTGAAAGCTTTTCTAAGGGCTCTAACAAAAAATCAAAACATTGTGATATCAAAGTGTTAGAACTACAGCAGATAGTACAAACAATGCTGACTTTTTAATAAATAAGAGATACTCCGGTAAAAGAGGAAATATTTTAACATCTATTAAGTTAGGAATAAACAGCGAGTAAAAAAGCTCATAATGGGATATTTTCTGCTTAAACCTCTGACTACATATTAAAAATGGGAGCAGTATAATTTGACAATGATGGTTCAATCCCTTCAGAACAAAAAAAAATTATGAGCAACTTAAAATAAATCCTTTTTGACTAGTTTATAATTAATAGCAATAAGACAGACAGCAAATCAGCTGCCAACAAAACAATGATAAAATAATTAGTTTATTTTAAAAAGATATTGCTAGATTTTCTATTTTAAAGAGAAAAGCCCTACGAAGAATCTTAATAAAGTTAACGATTTTATACAGAACAGGTGTTGTGTGCTCACATAACCTGAACAATTTTATTGCATTGCAATTCTACTTGTTGATTACTTGAGAAATATATTTTAGTGCGGCGGGTTAATGTCTAATTCTATCCTTTATTTTCCTTGCAGTTCCATTGCTCTGAGGAACACACGCCCTCTTCTTTCATTGTCACAATTGAGGACCTGAGACTCACCGTTTAACAAAAGGCAAATCACAGTGGCTCACTGTCTATAATTGTCTACTGCCTTGTATAAATTTGAATATTTGCCAACACCTTTGTTCTTGTATGTTTCGTTTATGCTATATCAGCTGTTCACAAGATCTGAGACATTTACTTGAATGGTTAACTTCTGTCTGAAGGTTTCAAGTAATTTAACACTGTTTTTAAGTAATCTCTGTTAATTGATCTGAGTAAAACATGTATTTGTACATTATTATTCAATAATAATTTTTAACATAAGCGAGTATGTTTTATTTTTCACCACACTAACTCATTCTTGTGTGAGATTAGCTAGGTAACCGCAGACTTATGCCAGTAACGGCAGACTTCTGGATAGAGATGCTGAATTAGAATGATAGCCTTAAAAACAAGTGATTGGTGGAACCAAGAACCTGGTAGTTAACTGCACATGCACCTTTTGTAGTTGGCATCTCAATAATAGATTTGCAAACTGGGGAGTTGTCTTTTCCAAAGACAAATAAAATTCAGAATTTCCTTTTTGTATACATAGTTTTATCACGCATTGGTGTGATGAAGGTCTATGAGTAAGGTGTCAGAGACAGTTTTATAAAAGGATTGGGCTTACTTCTATTAAATAAACTACATATTTTGTGCTGTATATCAGAAGACAAAAGATTTAACGAATATTTGGCCAAATATCCCAGAGTAATTATGGTGAATATTTTATAGTAAAATTCTAGTTCATCTAGGGAGACATTTTTAGTTACTTTCCAGATGGAAAGTGGAATTATTCAGTTGCCAGCATGCCAATAGTTCCGTCTCTCATATGCCGGCTCGATGGTTGTCTTCTACCTGCGGGTTGTTGGCTGGTCGTGGCTCTGGCTAGGTCATGCGCTGGCCCAGTCTTCAATGGTCTTAGACTAACAGGGCTGGCCTGAGTGCCTTTCAGCTCGGTCAAACTAGGCCATCCTCCTGACCTCGGCAGGGCTAACTGATGAGAACAGCTTCTCTCAGTCCTAGGCCTGTCTAGCATTTTTCTTCACAGTGTGATTCGTCAAGTTGACCAAGCTCTTTTCAAATTTTAAAGTCAAGGTTAGATAATGATTATGTGGGTGAGAAGAACAAGATACCAGCAAATCTACCTTATCAGCTTTGAAGCTGTGTATATCTGAGAAGCGACTGAGTTTATCTACTTAAGGTACCTGCATCCACACCTTACACAGCTTCCGACAGACACATTTTCATGATAGGCTATCTGTCAAGTCATGTGACATCGACACACACCCCTTTTGTATAAACACTCCCGAGGGAACTAAATATTATTCTTTTGGCTGCGGCATACTCTACAAGTAGTGTTTGTAAAACAGTTCAAATTTAAAAATGAACACCCTCTTCGCTTTTCTACTGGTAACATGTCTGAGCTGCAGTTTTGGTTACGACCGGAATACCTACATGGATGATTCAACCTATTGCTCCGGTCTTTCTTCAACCGTGCAACTTGTGACTTACTCACAGGGTGTAAATGTTAAAGCATGGTCGAGTGCGGCACACTATCCTTTAGCCAGTGGATGCACGACCACGATAAGCGCATCGGGGGCGTATGGAATCAAGTTCAAAGTTATGAATAGCTTCATTGGTTACGGTAGTGGAGTCACCCTAAAAGTCTACCGCGGCACTACAACAACTAGCTCCAATTTGCTTGTAAGTTGGCTATCAATTTAGCTTTTTATCTTGAATTTAAACAGCTTTGTAAAATAGTTATGTAATATATTTAATACAATATAGTATTTTAATATACAGTGAAACTCGGATAAATCAAACTTAACAGGACCGAGCAAGAGTGTTTGAGTTATCAGAGCGTTCAAGTTATCCGAGCACTGTCGCAAGTGCATGTATTTATCAGTAGAAACATGTACATATACAAACTATATATAGAATAAAAGCAGAGATTGCTTGTTGCAAGTTAAAGGGCCTCTCATGCAAAGCTTAAAAAACTTATCAGAAAGTATAGATATTTTTTTATCACTTGAGATTTGTCTGTTGTTTTAGGTAGTGTGACTGCCAGGATGTTCTCAGGTTAAAATTGGCAAAATCTGATCGCGGTTAAAATGCTCTGAAAGCATGATCAATTTTGACCATTTTACTTTAAAGGTTTACTTGCAACAAAATTCACATTACAGTTATTTAGTATCAAAAAGTTCACTATGGTTTACTCTGCTGTGTTGTAGGTGCAAAATATGTGGAAATGCGATTACAAGCTCTTAAAAGCTAAAAAACGAACATTTAATCGCAGCCATCACAAAAACGTCATAGCTTGAAATCTCTTTATTTCGATGACGTTCTCAAACATTGTGGTTATTGTTTTAACTTGTGATATTATCAGGTAAAACGATAAGCTAATAAAAGGCTCAATATAAAACATTTCATAGCACTAGTTTATGACAAAGACGTCAGGTTCTACTGAAAAGCCCGTATCAAATATAAATGCTCGCTACTTTACAGTTTCGTTTTGGCTTGGTCTAATCGTTTAATCATAATCTGATCATGTTACCCATATTTCTTGCCAAACAGCGCAAATTTTTTTTGCAGCATTTTGCAACTATCACAGGTGACCAACAAGCTTGTCATGTTTATCAGATGAGGATATGCACTCCTTCGAACTAAACTAAGGTTAAAAAATTAAATAAATTTTTACGATAGGTTTTGAGATATGAGTACTCAAAGTGACAGCATTACGATGATCATTAAATAGACCTATAATGACAATAGACATGGTTTTATTGAATAGGTAATGTATATTTGTGAAAAAACTTCGACGAATGAGGTTGAACCATAAGAGCTAAGACATGTAGGTGCTTGCTTATTCTAGTAAAACTATTTTAAGCAGAGAAAGTCAACTTATCATGAAAAGTTGTAGATCAAACAAACTGTAGCTGTATATAAAAGGCTTAAAGATATTTGGACTGTAAGATAACAAGTAATAGCAGACGCAGTAGAAGTAACAAAGCGTTTATAAATTCGTTATATATATCGAGATCCTAGAAGCAAATTCTTTACTTGTTTCCTGTAATGTTTTCTAATAGTAAATCTTTTTCACTACAAACCGTATTACAATTAATAACTAGTAACAATGGTCTACTTATTCCATAGCCAAATTCAGAACATTTTATTCAAGCAAGCAAGTCTAGTTTACCTGTAAACACTTAGCAACATTTACTTGGTTCCTGATCAAAGGATTAGTATGTGATATGAAAAATTAGAATACAAGGTATGGCTCAAGGTGAGTTGGAAAATATGGTGAGAGAAGCGGCAAAAAAGAGGTGGAAAAATAGAAAAAGGGAAGGAGAAGAGAAGGTCAAGAATGATGGGCAGCCTCTTCGGAGCAAATCGAGCTCCTCAACCATTAAAGTCTGTTGTTGTTATCGAATCAAGATATGTAGTCAGTTGATTCACATGCTTTCATGTTCTTGTAGGCAACATACTCATCAGGATCAAGCTCAAGCACCTTGTACACCTACACGGCAGATGGCTATATCACGATCAAACTCTATAATCCATATCATTCTACAAACTATGACTTTTCAATTTATGCCACAAATTATGGTTTGTAAAAGTTCCATTTCATTATTGTGATTAATGCTGTATTCAGAAATTATCATAATATTATAGCGATTAATTGTAGACCTCAGCTCAATGTAAGTTTAATAAACAGCCGTTTTTATCCTTTGGTTAGTTTTTTTGTTATTTAGAATGGTTTCAAATGACTTCTTTGTTTGAACTAAACAGGGAATATTTACAAAGTCAAAGTATTGGAGGCAGTTAAACAAAATTGACAAAAGTTAATATAATCTTTAATCTTCAGAAAGCAAAACTTTATTTTGAAAACAATTTTGGCAATTTAAGTAGTGTTCCGTTTATGTAGCTCTTTTGTGAAAATTGGATATTTTTTGACAAGCGATAAATATATATCAACAGTCTCATATTTTAAAAATGTCAGATTTTTTCTAAAAGTTGCAAAAGCATTTTTTAAAATTACAATATAAAGGTACGGCCACACGTAACAGTTTATTCTGTTGATATTGACCGAAATCACGAAATGAACGAAAAACACAAAAGTGTCGGCAAAAATTTTTCAATTGGATAAACAAGTTATTAGCGAGCACGATTCTATTAGCTTTAGCAATTTATATAGTCCAAAGCACATAATGCGACACGCAAGAAAAACACTAACACGACATGCCATAGTAAAACAATGCAACTGACTTGATTGGGCTAAAGATGGCAATTCTTTTTACAACAGAGCTTTTGCTGCTAAAAAATTGTTATTATTAAAAAAGGAAGATTTGTAGCCATGGTGTCCAAACAATAAAGAATCCACAGGCAGTTGCATCATATGTACTATGTCGAATTGCGCTGGCACCTTTATTGTTTTTGTTATGGCCTTGAACTACAAACATTGCAAAAGCTGCTAGAATCGTGCTCGCTAATAATTTGTTTATCCAATTAAAAGCATTTTGTTGGCGATTTCTGTGTGCATGCACAGCTCTGACAATTTTGTGAATTTCGGCTGAATATTTCTGTTTTTCATTTATTTTGTGATTTCGGTCAGAATTAATGAAATATTTGTTATATGTGGTCGTACCTTAAGTCTGTGTAGCCTTTTGCTTTTCAATGAGTTAAAAGTATGGACATCAGGTCCAATTCCATCTCAGTCTAATTATAAATGCCATCTTTATAAGATGATGCAATGTTGACATAGCCACTGTAGTAATGCTTTATCTGCTTCACCTTTACCTACTTATCTGAGTGATAAGGTGTTGGCTGTCACCACACAGACTGAGATAAAGTAGATACAAAACCATACGTACATGCAAAATATTGGCAAGATTACTCTTCACTTTAAGCCGAGTCTCTCTAGCATGTTTAGCTTAGATTCTTAGTTGAGTTTAAAGTTTTTAATGGCATCAGCATGCCAATGTCACCTAATGAAAATTTTTGAGTCAAACTGGTTTCTAGTCAAACTTTCTGATTTTTAAAAGGAACATGCATAAACTACAACAAAATTTTAACTCAAGAGTTTAAGCAATTGAAAACAAAATTAATACCATAGCTGTAAAATCAGTTTTAAGATTTGCTGTTTCAAACACTAGTGTGACAGCTAATTTGTTGAATTTCACCAAATACAGAAAGAACAACCTTATCGATAAATTTATGAAATACTGGGGTGGCAATACTTATATGTACATCGAGATCTTTTCTAGTACAAATCCGACAATTCTCACATAGAGTTATATGAAGTACTGGATAGAACACTATTACATTGATTTAATGGTAGGTGAAACGATCACATAAGAATCTTTTCATAAGGTAACATTAAATACTTACCTTAAAACTCTCATACGCTAAATCAGGTCAAATGTGGTCTGACAACTACTGTGCTTACAAACAATGCAGCAACTATAAAATTTTTTGCGTTGACTTTTTTCTGCATTTAAATTTGTATTTGCTTCTGTTTGCAGATTACTCAAGCTATACCTACTACGTCCCAATTGGAAATATTGTTGGCTACATTGTTGGGTCGATAATCTTTTGTGCTATTTGCATTGTGGTTGGTTGCTGTGTCCGGCGCCGACGTCGTCGCCTTATTGCAAATGCTACCGTTGTTACAACACCTGGTGAGTGTAGAATAAGTTTATCTGATTACACAATTTTTTGTTTTACACAACTTTGTTGGATTAGCTAAACTTTCTTATACTTGCTTTTTAAGATCTTGCCTGACAGCTAACCATAAGATAATACTTTTTAAATAGCAACAGTCACGAGTGTTACTACCTCAAACAGCATCAACTACCCTACTGGACAAGCACCATACCCTACTGGACAAGCACCATACCCTACTGGACAAGCACCATATTCAAAACCTTAATGTATGCAAAGACGTTTCAGAGATTTCAAAACAACTAGCATATTTTCTACCAACTAATTCGATTCTTTTCTGCACTTACATACAATGCAGCGAATAGGCCAGTTGCAGTCTGCTTTAGAGCAATAGGCTATAGAGAGACTTATCATACTATTTTTTTGGCTTGACACAATTATACTCCTATTTGACTTGTTGGGGGATATACTCGCAGCTTCTTTACTTTGATGATAATATCTACACTACTTTTCTAGATGTATATAACATCAATTTTTAAAACTTTGTCAAATTTTGTATCAAATTAATAAAATAATTGTCATTATTATACTAAAAATTCTACTGTCATACAGCCCACAACCAAAGTGATAATGGAAAAAAGAAAGGGTACTGTTGGTTGTTGAAAAAGTAGTTCTCAGCAGGAATTGACAGAGTATAGTGTAAATGAGACTTGTTTGAAATAGAAATGTTCTAGAAATAGCTTGAAAAGCTTGGTTTAATACAATAATAGATCACACCTAATCACACACAAAATCACACCTAATCTACTACTATCTCAAACCTGTTTTACAACGATAAAAAAATATTAATTTAAGCTGTAGGCCTAACCTACTGTATTGTATGTATTTTACCAACAACGATAAGGAAATATGTTTATTATAACTCTGAAATGCAAAAGTAGAAGTAAAATGGCAAGCTACTGTGTACTATACACAGTTTGAAAGTTGGTTGCGTGTAATGTAGAATGGTTTTGATAGCGATCTTTAACGGAAAGCAAGTACACTGTAAAAAAAATCTATGCAGTATTCAATCACCTCAGATGGTCATTTTTCAATGCACCTGAAAAACTACACACTCGAAAATTATGCAATGTCCATGCGCTATTCATTCAATAAAAACACACTTCTATTCATCGTTTTATGCGATGTGCAACTAAAAATTAACGCACTGCTGATGGTCATTTTTCAAGGCAATTTCTATTCACACTGTGCATTAATCATAAAACCAAAATATGTACGCACTTAGCGTTTAAAAATTGCAGTTTTTAAACATTGACTGAGTTTTCTATACGAAGACGATTTTCACACGCTGAGTGCATTTAGCATTGCAACCTGGTTTTACACGCTTGGCGCATTATATTTTAGGGTCAAATTTGAACGCAGCAAGTGTTTACAAGTTTAATCACTTTACAAACAGCTCTGCGTTTTTTTCAGCCAAGGATATTTTTAAACAGCGAGTATATATAATTTATTATTAACATTTAATAAAAGCACTAAATAACTCGAAAAACACACACAGCATTTAATAAAAGCACTAAATAACTCGAAAAACACACACACCATTTAATAAAAGCACTAAATAACTCGAAAAACACACAGCATCTGTTTGATCAAGATCGATTTAGAATAATAATTAAAAAAAACTATCTACAATAATATAAAAGAGAGCACGATTCCATAAAATCCATTGAGTAAGCCCAAACCCCAAATCACGTAAATAATTCGCTCTAAAAGTGGTGTCACTTTGGCATACTGGATTGGAAAGGTTACTATTTCGTGTGAATTGTGTTCTATGAATTTTGTTGTTATGTTTTAGACTTATAGCGTTCCAGGCTTTGCCGGCACTTGCTTTTCTTCGCCTACTCATCGTCGGCTCGGCTTTCCTGCAAAAGAGAAAAAAAATGTTTCTATGATTTATGATAATTCCAACATGAAAAATAAACGTTAAAAATAAGACTAGGAAGACGGCAAAAAGCTCGACCAATGAGTTTAGGATATGAGTGTTCTCGGAAATTTTAGTTTCAATGATTTTACAACTGGTTGAAATCGTTTTTTGCGCCAAAAGTTACATTTTGGAGTTCTCTTCTCATGAATTATATGATAAATTGCTACCATAGAAATTCATTCGAATCCTACTTAGTTTTTCGACAGATATAAAACTAGCATAGCTGAGTCATTAGGTACTCACCCGCTTCATTTTTTCCATAAATTTGTCGACAGACAAATACTTGCTTCCCTTTCTCACGGTGCTGGAGCCCAAGAAGGTAAACTCCAGCAGCTGGCCAAACTTCTTGGCGTCGCCAAACTCGATGTCCCCAATGTAAAATACTGCCAGAAGTTTTAGCAGGACGAGAGGGTCCTCACTAACGCTTAACTTTTCCCCATCCACACAGAGTTTCCCAAATTTGAGGTGGGGAAGAGAATGGCTTACCTAAAACAGTAAAAAGTAAGTCAGATTGGAGCCGAAACCAGTCCAGCCAATTTATGACGTCAACAACATGCCTATAGAAACATCCTAATAACCTCTAACACGCTGAGTTGGAGTTGCGAACCCATAGCCGGGCTAATGTATGACGTCAACAACATTCCTATAGAAACATCCTAATAACCTCTAACACGCTGAGTTGGAGTTGCGAACCCATAGACGGGCTAATGTATGACGTTAACAACATTCCTATAGAAACATCCTAATAACCTCTAACACGCTAAGTTGGAGTTGCGAACCAATAGACGGGCTAATGTATGACGTTAACAACATTCCTATAGAAACATCCTAATAACCTCTAACACGCTAAGTTGGAGTTGCGAACCCATAGACGGGCTAATGTATGACGTTAACAACATTCCTATAGAAACATCCTAATAACCTCTAACACGCTAAGTTGGAGTTGCGAACCAATAGACGGGCTAATGTATGACGTTAACAACATTCCTATAGAAACATCCTAATAACCTCTAACACGCTGAGTTGGAGTTGCGAACCAATAGTCAGCCTAATTTATGACGTTAACAACATTCCTGTATAAACATCCTAATAACCTCTAACACGCTAAGTTGGAGTTGCGAACCAATAGTCAGCCTAATGTATGACGTTAATAAGTTACCGAACTAAGAAATCCACTCACTTTGTGTTCGGGTGTTTCGGCCAGCATCTTTTTGTCTCCAAGGCGCTTTCCAATCACGATCACCAGTTTCTCAAATCCATAATCATTCGCTGCAAACAAAGTATTTTTGTTATATTTAAACTTTTTTTGACTACACACTACCAGGTAAGACCTCCAACAATAGAGACTAGTTCTTGTTTAAGCTGCTGCACATGTAAAGCATTGGAATGGAAAATAGGGTGAGACAAACTCCGTAGATTACTATTATCGTGAGGTAAAAAGCCAGTAATACTGACTAAAATCATGGGCACCCGACTCCGACTTATATCATTTTGGCGGTTGATATTATTTTGATAATTGAGCCGTTGCTAGCGCATAAAGTAACATATTGTTCTGCAAAGAAAGTACGTAAATTTGAAGATAATAAATACACTTACGATTAGTCTCTTTTGGACATGCAGCCATGAACAAATCCTCTGCTCGCTTTCCCAACGCGTCCAAATCCAAGTCCCGATTCAGAAGGAGCTCAAGCTCAGGTATAAGCTAACAAGCAATAAAAAAATAAGCAACTTCAAAATATCGACGCTAATTTGAAAGAAGAAGACATTTTAGCAAGCGAGAAATAAAGTACAAACATTTATCTTCAATATTCTTCCTGTAGCAAATCTATAGAATTCAAGAAATATCGACATTCAGTCGACTTGCCCGTAAATAAAAACTAGTTATGACCCTCAATGAACCACTTTACTGCTCTTACATGAAGTAATTCTAAGCCCTCAACGATATAGACCTTTAACAAACTTAATACGAGTTGACAATATTATTTATATAATCAAAAAACTTTGGTGGTGAATTTTTAAAAGCTGTGGTCAGATAGATGTCCAGTCAGAAACACATATCTGACCTGACCACAACGCCGAAATTTTTTTAGAAATTCAATTATGCTGAAGCCTACTTAGATAGTAATAATTACAATGTAAAAACCTAAACGCATAGGGTCAGATGAATGAAATCGAAGCTAGAAATGTGAGTTGTCTTATATGTGTAGTTTAAACGATGGATAACTAGCAGGCATGTGATTTCCAAAATTCATTTTAGCTTGCTGACGGAAGTCGTTGACAAAGTACTTTGAGCAAAAGCCCGAGGCAGCATTTCAATCATAAAATTATGAAATAAATGTGTTTATATACTGAAGTGGATAGATAAAAATACCACCTAAGGTATACTTAAATGGTGAAGGCAATGAATAGCGTACAGTAAGCCAGCGTTCGGAGCTAATACAAAATAGCTTAAAATAAACTTTTTAGCTTATGAATCACATCCCTGACTGTGATTTGCCATAATTTGCCTGTATAATGCTAGAGGTGCAGGATTATCTCTTTGCCGGAAAACACGGCAAGGCTGTCGTGTTTTCCGGCTAACCCTCTCCCTATTCCACCTTAGATTAAACACTGTCCTACCAGCAGGAATATGTTACAAGCCCAAACTACAATTTTATAGAAAACACATACTAACAATAATGGTTTATGCACATGGGCAAGTTGGAGTGGAATACATAATAGTAAAACAATACCTTACTCTTTCTTGAAATTTATTCCTTTGATTTTGGGCCCAAACATATTTATTTTTAAAAAATAGCCAACAAATCTAGACTTCATAACTTTTTGCTCATAAATTTTCAGAAATTGCTTATTACTAAGAAAACAGGCTAGGAATTCTGACTTAGAGAAGGTATGCCATACATTTTCAGTGAAAACATAGTTCAAAGTCTATGCCAAAGACATATTTGGGAGTAGAGTGCTGAAGATTTTTTAGAAGACCATAAAGTTATCCTCTGATTATGGAGAAGAAAACTCCTAATAGATAGGCAGTAAGTCTGCTCAGTGGTAGGATTACGTTCAATGCTGCGCCAGAATAGTGCTAAATAAAAACTTGGCAATCGTTTAATCCAGTGGCCAGATAGGACAGGCAACTGCCGAAATTGACCATAATCCGGCAAGTCATCCATCGTTTAAACTATAAATTACTGTGCACATATTATAAATTCCCTCCATAGAGAGAAACTAACTGGAATTTTCCCCTTGCAATGAATTTCAGTTCAACTCGGTCTCCAATAATATATAACATTTAAAGTTTCAGTTAATCCCAAGACTAAGACATTATTCTTTGAGAAACTATAAAGAGTGACGAGTCTAGTCAAGTTTATTTAAAATTGTGCTTTGGAAGTAGGTAGCCATCTTCAGCTCATGCAAATTGGTATTCGGTGCAGGTTGTATTGCAAAGACTTCGCTTGTAGCTTTTTAATATCAATCCACTAAAACACTACGTGAGACCTGGGCTCAAAATAGGATACTGGGAGAATGGGCAAAATTTTGAAAGTTCATGTTATTTTGGAGAGTAATACTTACAAAAGCCTCCTGTCCATAAATTGGCCACTCAACAACCATGCCACTCCAACCATCTTTCATGTTCTTAAAAGCCTCTTTCCTAATAGACAATGATGGACGAAGCATCTCCTTTACCGCACTCTGCAATATGAAGACTGATTATAGAGTTCTTATAGTTTACTGTGGTTAAAGTTAGGGCATCATCAACGAAAACTACAAATTTTATTCAACTTGCTATAAAGGGTGAAAAGTTACCATAAAAATTTCAACAATAATCAAGTTTAGCCGTGCCATCAGGGAGTATATAACTGGTTACATAATAGATTGTTAGAAAAATGTCCACCTTTTCAAAGAAGTGGAACCCTAAAAGCCGTGACACTGACACTCCATGCCTCATTATAATATTATTCGAAACGCGACTGTCAGTGAATGCTGCCATTAGAAATATAAGCAAATCTTTAATTTAGAAGCGATTTTGGCGGCGACAAAGTGGAGCCCGATCATTAGCAACAATGATGTATAACAAGAATGGTAATACCACAACAAAAATTACTTGAAACATTTAGCGGATGAAACAAAAGGCGCTCGAAAGGCTGTTGCATAATCAAGACTCCCTCATATATTTTAAAAACACAATAAAGCAAGCTGCACACACCTAAGAGATCTACTGAAAGCAACACAAGATGTTGGTTATAAATTAGTACCACTAGCCTAGATCAAATTTGTGATCCTCATTGTCTGCGTTGGAGTTGCACCCACTATAAGCGGCTACTTCGATCTTATTTTATAGTGGGGGTAACTCCAACGCAGACAATGAGGATCACAAATTTTTATCTACCGCTAGCCCCTGATACTCTTATTGAGTAAACTATGCTACCTTACCTGTGGAATTGTGTCAAGATTTTGAACCCGCAAATTCCTCTTTTCCTTGCTCGGAGAAACCACTAGTGCCTCTGCCCTCACCACTATATCCCTGTAAGAAATTAAAAAATGAAAATTATGGCTACAGAAGACAAAGTGTTTGTCGCATTTTTATGAGTTATATGAGTAGAAATCTTATGAAACATTGAGATGTCTATTTGTCCTTGCAAAGGGAGGGGGATGTGCGGATAATAGATTACAATGATTCACTTCAAACAAAGATCAAAAGCATAACATACATAAAAAACATATTATAATGCTTATAACATACATAAACATACAATATTATAATGCTTATCATCAAAACCTAAGACGTCAATATAAATTGCGATTCTGATTGACTATTCATCTCAAACGGTAAATTTTAAATTATTTTTATGACGTCAACAATAAAGAGGAGAATTAACAAGTAAAATACGAACCCGGTGACCGAAGCAGCAGGTTCTTGATCGAGTTTTTGTTTTTTCGCATAGTAGCTTCTTTTGTTTCTTACGCTGCAAGATAACTGTCTTTTGAAAACCTTCTACAAGCAAAGAATGTAGATCCTGATAAACTATAGATGCGCAAAAAAATAGTATGATTACAAAACTAAAAAGGGAGTATAAAAATATCATATGTGTATAGATTAGCTAGCATGAAAACCAGAGAGAGTTGCTCAGTTCTAGTCCATCAGACAGAACATTTTCCAATCATCTTGAAACAAATTTAAAGTTTACCCAGCTTTGGACTCTTGCAATGGTGGTTATGCAAATCAACGCTAGATTACACTGGCTCATAGCGTTTACTATGATAGTAAAAAAATAAAGCTAACCCTTCATTCCTAATATAAAGCTGAAATGAAGCTATGCCTCCCCAAACAACAATTAGAAGCTCAATCATTTCAGTTTCAGTTGCATAAATATCAACGGAAGGGCTTACATTTTCTGGATCACTTATTACACTTCTCATAATAAATATGAAAATATCACTCAATAGCCCATATTAACATTCATAGTGAATGCATGAAAATAAATGACAGAGTAGACAACTCCGACAGGTATTTAACAAGCATTAGGTATCTCTCTCCCTCCCTGAGAGGGTCAAATGCTTAGAAAATTTCTACATACACGAAATAACCCTTGATGGATAACGGATATGATGTAAGTTTCTGTATAATAAATTGTGGAAAGCTGCACGCCAATGCCAAGTATTGCTAAATGAATCTGCAGGACAGTAGGCTACATGCCCGGTAGTAAGTAGACCTATTCACGATTATAAAAAAAACTCACGTAGCAATCCTTATCTTCGGTATAGCTAGCGTCTTTGAAGATGTCACTCTTATCTGGAAATTGCCTCAGGACTTTTAGTACCACACTATCGTAGTTGGGTCTGCTGTGACTATGGGACCAATTAGCTTCCCCAATCGCCTGTACAACCATTTTCCTGGTCTCTCGTCCAGTAAATTGAGGTACATTGAGCTCCTATAAAACAATAAAACTGAGTTCTTACTTACTATAGGGAAAAGCCATAGTGTATATTAACTTTTAAGGCAAATTACTTAATTAATTGCCTAAGGCGGAGTTTTTCTCATAGACAGAAAATACTGCAGTGTAAAATGCATAGTGTCTGCTCGAACGATAAAGTGTGACTACCAAGAGTTGCCCATTACAAGCGCTTTCAATCAAGGCTAACCTACTAAGATTCAACAATTCAAACAGCACCATACTTAGCAGGTCTAATGTACGTAAAAATTTACATTACAAATTTAAGTTGTGCAATCAATTCAACATTATCGACAGCCAAAGAACAGCCAACGAATTTAGACAGGTCGACAGGATTTATTTTCTCTAGCTAACCTCAATAAATATTAACAACAGCAACAACAACAACATAATTTACAGTATATTGCTGTTACTCACTCGCATAAACAATGGAGAGCTAGAGGGTGTTGAAACAGTCGCCTCAGCAGTGGCAGAGGCTGAAGCAATAGGTTCGGCGGCAGGTGATCCTGAAATAGCGGAAACAGCAGAGGAAGGTGTTGAAACCGCAGGTCT
Organism: Watersipora subatra; assembly: GCF_963576615.1. Lineage (NCBI taxonomy): Eukaryota > Metazoa > Bryozoa > Gymnolaemata > Cheilostomatida > Watersiporidae > Watersipora > Watersipora subatra. The sequence continues at coordinate 52,771,517 of NC_088715.1, read as the reverse complement.
AGGTGTGGTAACCACAGGTCTAGGTGTGGTAACCACAGGTCTAGGTGTGGCCGGCATGGAAGCAGGTGGTGATGCGACCGCAGCGCCGAGTGTTGAAGCAGTTTCATTAGGTGTTGGTAGTGTAAGCGCAACAGAGGGGGCAGCACTTGGTAAGTTATTCTGAAAATGCAAAGACCAATAATAGAGGCGCCTCCGATATAAATGATATGCATAAAACTATTATACTCAACAATAATCAAGCTAAATTTTGCTAAAAGAAGAACGTAAAATTTACCTTTTGAACACTTTTGACAAGCTCTTTGAGTCTTCGTAGGTATTTCATACATTTCCCCAGAGAGCTATAAGGAAAGTTCACATACTTAACATAATGCCATAGTAATACTTACTAGTAAAGTTTACAGCATAGGTAAATGTAAATCCAAAACTGGCCATTTCAGAATGTCTTTTTGGATCCACATAAAAACGTAACGCAATGCAATCATAAGCAATTCTTAGCCAATTCTTAATTCTTCCTGTCATACAAGTTAAAATGGCGAACAAAAATGATTGACATTGCTAAAGCCTAAAACAAATTGCAAACCCTAGCTATCAACTAATCCATTTGGGGAGGTAATGTAGTTGATCTTTGTTCTTCGCCTAGACAGTATTTTTGTACTCCTTGGCAATAAGAACTCCTTGGCAAAAAGAAGCTGAGTTGCAAGTAGGCCTAATTTCTATTTGAACCACAGGCCGGCCAAGGTGTTTGGTAGCGCTCGGACGGTGGTGCTCGCCCGAGCACCACCGCCCGAGCGCTACCGAACACGTTGGCCGGCCTGTGATTTGAACAACCAACTGGCGGAGGTTATAACATAGACATGAATACCATGATCGCGTAGTCTATCAGACCAAACAAAGACAACTCACCCAACACCAAGCTGCTGAAGCTGCTCTGGTTGCAAGTCAGGTATCACTTCTTCATCAAGGATATCATTATCTAAAATGAATTCATAAAAAAATCAAACCATACCAGTCTTGTTGGAGGAAAATAATTCCTAGTGAGTTAACTTATATCCTTAATTAGAGAGAGCAGTAGCAGCAGCCCCCACAGACTCACAGAGTTAGAGTTGAATTCAAAGTTACAAAAAAATAGTGACAACCTAATCATTCCAACTTAATTCTAAATCATTGATTTGGGCACCAATGTTGAAGAACCTTTGAATACTCATTGTGGCTTCAATTAGCTCGTTAGAATATTCTTAGCCAATAGCGTATCTGGTAACAAATCTATGCTCATACAGTGAGTCAAGTATTTCATTTATTTGTATAACTTGACAACCATACAACCATACAACCATAAAGTGACACTAATGAGTAACTGAAGGTGCAACTTTTTTGTGATTACAGCTGTCAGAATTTAGTTGCCTTAGTTGGAGTAAAAGTTAATGAAAGAAAATATTGAAATATAATTCCGACTTAGCAGCCTAGTACTACTAGGCTACTAAGTCTTAATTATATTTCAATCTTTTCTAGGCTAGTAGTAGTACCACAGCCACCCAGGCACAAATGGATGGTGGGGTGGGTGGCTGTGGCTGTGGCTAGTACTAGTAGTCAACAAGATAGTGTAAAAATTAATTATTCAAATGCTGGCTGGCTGCACCAAGGAGTTGGCTACACAAATGTATTTAAGGGTAAGAACACAAGATTTGAAACGAATGATGTTGGAAGTGTGGTGATTGTAAAGATTACTTCTTTCTTTGGCCTTCTTTCTATTCTCTGTTTAGTAGGCTTACATAGGCATTGTGTTTTATACCTTTGAAATTTTAACTACTCTATGGCCTAAACAAGAAATTTTAATTACTCTATAACCCAGGCTTGAATTGTGTCGGCAGTAATCTTTTCTCAATTGAAAACCTCTGAATGTTCTTACAAACAAAATTTCCTTCATGACTTCTATCAAAGACTAAAGAGTTGTATGTGGGATACATACAACTCCTTGCTCCTATCAATATGTCTGTTGCGTTGCATAGGCCTGCATCAAGAACTCCCTGCATGCATATAGCTATCTATTTAATTATGATAAATAATATTCATTCATTGCATATAAATAGGTACGCTTTAGATCTTCTACTGTTCGGGTGACTGCTCTCAAACATACTACTTTATGTAGCGATTAGGCCTCTCTCACAAAAGTAAAAAATATTATTGTTTCATGTTTTCTATAAAAAGGGATTGTAAATTAAAAGAAAGTTGAAACTTGACTTAATAAAGCGAAGAGCCTTTTAATTTAGGTTGATTTCAAGGTCTTGATTTCAATTCAGAAACTTAGGCCTACACCTTTCATTTGTCTAATCCTAGATAGTTGTGATTTTGATTCTGATGATGATTACCCGTTGGGTATGAAACTACTAGTAATAAAATGTTTTAAACGAATTCTATTTTAATATATTTTACGCTTTGTTCAACATTGGGCACTTTAGTAGATGCCTACTTCCAAAGTATATAAAATAAAAATTATCTCGTTGAATTTTAGTGATCAAGTCAAACTATAAATGTAGCGTATACTCACCAAGTAATATTTCGTATGCCGCTGTATCGCCTATCTCTTCAAAAAGGGTTTTGAATTGTTCCATTATTGCAGAAAGTTTGTAACGGCTATTGCTAAAAATCTTAGCCCAACGGATTCAAACGCCAAAGTACTGTAGGTTCAACGGTTACGATACAGTATTCTGACTTGAAATGAACCAACTACACCAAAATTATAGTATTCTCTCTTCATAGCCAAGCCTACTATATTTTATTGGACAAGCTTTCAGCCTAAACAATGACTGCATTGCTATTGGTCTATTGCAACCAATCACATTGTTATTGTCTTGCCTATGATAACCCTTGATAATAAGTTTTATCTGAGTTTTTAGATTAGTCCATAAAAAATGGTAGATTGCTTTTGCAATTTTAAAACTTGTTTTAGGACATGTTGTTGACGATACTGCTGTTGAATATATTTCTGCGAACCCGAATCCTGGATCTTGTGGAGGCCCAGTGGACTTTCACTTCAAACTGCCCTATCTTGTACCGAATTCCGACTTAGGCAAGAAATTGTATAGGATATATGTTGAATTTTTGTAATAAGTGTTCTAATATGCCAATTTTCTTTCTGAACAGATCAGACTATAGGGATATTTTGATATTATTTTGTTATTTCAACAAAGTGTCCTCTGAAATGTTAGTAACACTTGCTCTCATTGAGCCATTGGTATTTTGAATAATTGTTAATATTCCAATTTTAGGAAATGCTTTATAGCTGTTCCATATGTGGATTTTCTCACAATTCAAATAAAGTCTTCACTCTCCATGTCATCCGAGTTCATAAACATGATCCAAGGTTTCGGATAACATGTTTCTGCGGCATGAGTTACGGAAGGTATGATATGAAGTTGGCCCTAAAGTCCTATTTGGTATTTTTAAATCTGGCTAATAAATGTCATGTCATATGATAAGGGTTCTGTTTTGAAATTGAGCTAACCATAATGTAAAAGCCCCATTGGAATCAATTTGCCTGATAGGTTGTCAATTTAAAATACACTGAATGGTAGTTGCTTGTTTTACAGCTATCTCAGTTATAGAAGGCACGTTCGTAGGAAACACAAGGACACTGAAACTCATATTGAATCAATGCCTTTAGAACCAGTTGTAGAGCCAGTTTTAGACCCAGATCCGCAATCTCCTCATCATCGTAACAGTAAGTATAAACTCATTATCAGGAAATTCAGACACTATTGGCACATTCTTCCTAAAATTATATTTTTCTCAAAATGGACATGCCAGTCAACAATAAAACGCAATCTTATTCTTGTTAATTGTTTCAGATGAGCAAACTGTTAGACCTCCTTCACTGGAGAAGAACTGTGCCAAATTTATGCTAAGTCTTGCAACAAGTAATATTCCCAATGTACACATTGAAAAGATTGGTTCCACTGTCACTGAGCTGTTGAATGAACAGAAACGATTGTTAACGGATACAGTGCAAAAAGAACATGGAATAGATGTTGGCGGTTTATTCCCCTGTCATGGATTCACGCGTCTAGCCACTCAACACACTAGAATGCGATACTTTAAAGAGAAGTTCAACCTAATTGTGAGTTCTTAATGTGTTTGTACTAAAAAAAGTCAAATTTTAGTTGACACACTGAATCAAAAAAATTATCTAGCTGTTTGCTGCCTATAATCTAAGAATACAAAGCAAATTCGGAAAAGATGCTGATCAAATCCTTAATATTTTTAAACTAAAGAGTATAATATAGGCCTATAATTCTTCTTGCGTTAACTCTTGGGAGTTTTTAAAAGATTACGATCACTCAGTGTTTCATTTTAGTTAACCCTTTCAGCCCTAATTATTTTCCAGTTGAGTGCCCCCCTGGCCTAATTAATTTTTCACACTCAATATTTAATAAAGTGAGGTGTGTTAGATTGAGCATAAATAAAGCTGCGTTCAAGATAAATGAAAATAGTTTTTTGTAACTTGTTGGTAACATTCTTAGCTACATTTTGATACTAACATATACACATTAGGTTAATCTATATAGGATGTTATTGATAAGATTCAAATCAATACATTTTTTGGAAATCGAAAAGTCTAAGTTTGGCTGCTACTACAAGTCAGCTTTTTGGTTGATAACACTTCAGTAACATATTAGGATAACAAGAAAAGGTGTTATCATCAAGTTGCAAAAAAAAATTTGGAGTTCTAACCAATAGAACTGAAATTATGAGCCTATACGCAATATTATGGCATAATGTAGTTTCCGTTCCATTGTTCAATCAATTGGTATATAAGGTCTATATATCATATTTACATTCTATAAGGACAACATTTATTGCAGTTATGATAATAAACACGAGATGCAAACAACTGGAGTACAAAACTAATATAATGTATCGTTTTTATCAACTAAAATTGTGAAAAGATTTGTCAAATAAAATTTTTTTATTCGAAAAATTTAAAAGTTATAACTATTTAGTAATTTTGATGTTGTGCAATTGAAACCCACTTTGTGCTACTAATAAACGGTCATAGTGTTGTTGTAGATCACTGTCACTGCTAAATTCTTCACCTGAACTAATTATTACGTTAGATTGTAAGATTTAGCCGTTGTCTTTCGGCAAACGCATTCAATATGGCGACCTCCAGAGTTGAAGTTTGAAATCTATCACAGGATTTGCCTAGTAAAATGCTTTTATCCAACCACATTTCTGGTATCAAAACAATCCTCAGACTGTTATCTTTCGAAATAAAGCTATAAAAAAACGATAAACACAAAAGGAGTATCAATAAAGTTACTCAGAAAGTGTCCCGAAAGTGTTGGCTTCAGGCCCAAGTGTGAACAACTTCTCCCGAAATAGTTGGCATCAGGGGTGAGAGGGTTAATGCTTTAGTGTCACAGAGTCCATGGACGTATATTAGCATCCATGAGTTACGAGTTTTCGTGTTGAAATCTCTAGTGTGATAATTGTAATGTAAACAAAAGAACAATGCTGTGACTGTGAATCATAATCATAGTAATAAAGGGTTATCTATGCAGTGAATTTAAAAATTAGCATGATATTTATGCCATAATATATATTAATTATGGCAAAATAGTGAGAATAAGGGCTCATTCTTGATCAATCTTTTCAAACTAGTGTGTTGAAAATTGCTGAATATAGCCCCTGTCACGGAGTGATAGCATCATAGCAAATATGTAATATAAAAAGTCAATGCAGTCCTGGGGCATATTAAAAAATATATTTGACCCACTAGTTATCCTGAATGATTGAGGCCGCGCAGCGGCTGAGGGAGCGCGCTGGCGGAGAGGGTCCGGGAGGGGCGCCCGAGCGCCCTTCCAGTGGGGGGTCCGGGGGTCACACCCGGAAAATTTTTTTCTAAAATGGTGAACATTTACAGCATTTCAGAGCGTTTTGCAAGATTCTACTGAGTCCACAAATAACCAAAATTCGAACATAATATATAATATAAAACAGTCAAAAGTTAAAAGCGAGTACGTATAAAACTACAAATGTATTTCGTATGGTCAAAAACTAGATTTTATATCAAGTTTTTAACCATACAAAACAGATTTGTAGTTGTATATGTACTCGCTTTTAACTTTTGACGATTTTATATTATTTTAGCTCCCAATACCTATATACTATATATCTATGTGTCAGTGTATTATGATGGCGCTAGAGATTTAAACAAAACTAACTAATGTCGATTGGCTCAATGACAGCAACATGTTATCTCATAATCTCCTTTGTGATCTTTACTAGATTTAATCATGTTAAGGCAATACAAAGAGGTACTGTTATGTTATGCAATAATACATGATCTCACTAATGAGTTTTGGTTATTTGACCCACTAGTGAAATTTTCACTCACGAAAACTCGTAACTCGTGCCCTGTCAAATACGCCCCTGAATTGCAGTCAATTGACAATATTCACATTAGATCACTTGCCTTGGAACCATTGGGGTGTTTAGAGAAATAAAGATATGATAAAAGCCTGTTTGGAAATAAGCCTCTTTCGTTTGAATTTTCCTTAAAGTGTACACCAACCAATTAATTGTATCCTAACCTAAATGTCGTGTTGTGGCTTGTAGGAATCGACTCCAATTCGCTACAACAACACCGCTAGAAGACCATTTTACTATGTATCCGTACTATCAACTCTCCAGGTAAATACTTGTGCGCTTAATAACTGCAAACATGCAAGATAACTTCTGAGAGAAAATATATGAAAAAGGTTGTCAAATGTGCTGCGCTTGTCATAGTTCTGCGATTTCAATAAGAATTGATTCCTGCTAATTACCGTTAGTGAACTGGCTATGGACAAGTAATTTTTTCAGGATTAGCTCTTTAAATTTTTTTCAGTGACACAGCTAAGTTAGTGTAACAAGTTAGGTTCCCTAGGTTGATAGTTGGTCTACAGTTAGTGAGTTTATTTATAGTGACTTATTTTGCTAATTGGCTTGGCCATGTTCCCATTGTACTGAACATATCTTTATTTCAGACCATTTGTAAACCTAATTTGCTAATGATTATGTAAACAAAGAGCGCCTTAGCTGTTCCCATCAACAATATAGCAATGAACAATAAAGCACTTGTCACCCTGAAGAGTTGCTCTAATTTATCAGACAAATATAAACATCACACAATAGGGTTCCATGAGGAAATTGAGTCATCTTTGACTAGAAACACAACATTGTCGACCAACTATCATCACCTCATGGAACCTAACTAAATGCTAAAAGTACAACCAACATTTTGCTTTCAAAATTATGCAAAAAAGCTTTAGTCTATGTTCTCATGTATTCATTCATCTGTTTGCAGATAATGTCAGATAGTCCAGAAATCCGGAATGTAGTACAGTTTCCAATATTCTCTCCAGATGGGGCAATCAAAGACTGCATAGATGCTGATTATGCACAGAATTCTGACTTTTTTGCTGACGGGCAAAAGATAATGGTAGCAGCCTATTATGATGATATTGAAGTGGTATGTCAGCTCAAATAAAAGTGTGTTGATTTAAGGATCATAAAGCCCTTCAACTATGCTACACAAAACTTATTGGCGACTACTGCCTTCTCAAATTTAAGTGCTCATCTAACACAGAAGAATTGGGCATAATTCTGCGTAGGCCTATAAATAAATTTACCATTTATGTTTCGGTTGTGTCAACATGCAGATGTTCAGGTCCCATCACTGACCGTCGTACATGGCTTTTCAAATACTCAATAGTTTTCATTTTTGTTGATCCTTATCACATGCGTTGGTTTGAGGTCATATTCTTTTGATAATCGTCATATTTTTCTAGGTGAATCCAATTGGCTCCAAAAGAAAAAAGCACAAGATAGGTAAAGTGGAATTTTGCTGCATGTTTTCAGGAACAGAATTTCGTGGTTTTACAATATTTGTTTTTTTTTAAACAGCATATCTCACACTGTTGTGTTTTTCATGGTTAGCTCTTTTCTATTGGACGTTACTGAATGTCCCGCCTCAGCACAGATCCCAATTGAAATTCATACACCTGTTTGCTGTGGCATACTCTGCTGACGTTAAGGAATATGGAGTCCAAGCTATCCTTCTAAAGTTTGCCGAGGAAATTAATGTACTCAAGAAGGTAATCATAATATTCTTATAGTAATAGGTTAGCTTTGAAAACCGGAGCTAGAGCCTGGCAATGAATCTAAACTTCAAGTTATTTGACCTCTTTTCTGGCTAGTGAAAGAGTTTCTTTATGAAAAGTCTATGATCGAAAATGTATTTTATTCCATTGTTTGAAAAGGATAAAACAGTAAAGATTCTATGTCTTTTATTCAGGATGGTATTGAAGTTGTGAATCGGGACGGAAAGGACATCTATAAAGGATCTTTGCTTTTTTTTATTGGCGACACTCCAGCAGCCAATATGGTAGCAGGGTTTAAAGAAGGAGTGGGAGGGGCAGCCATGAAATGTCGGACGTGTTATGGTAGCTCACAAGAGATTATCCAACAGGTTTGTGTGTTATGGTATACAGTTTATTGCAGAAGTGTGCTTGTTGTGTTAACTTTTTTAGTTATGCACTTATCATAAGACTTTTATCTTGAATAGAAGCTATTCCGTGCGCTGAATCAGGGATTATGTTAATGCTGTCGCACGTCGCTACTAGTGTGTGGTTGCTAAGTTTCTGAATTTCTAGTTCTTTTCGTCAGTGTGATGCGAAACTTTGTATTGCTTTCTATTGCTTTTAAACATGCTACAGTTTAACCACACGGAGTTTAGACTGAGAGACATAGAGAGTCACCGTCGCCACTGTCTCCTTCTCGGTCCAGAGATGCCTGCTCGGCAGCGTGTAGAATACTCAAAGCGATACGGAATCAACTCGCTATCCATATTAGATAAGATCGATGGATTTGATGTTTGCCAATGCATTCCTGTTGACATTATGCATATTGTGTGCGAAGGAACTCTTCCTTATGCCATAAAGGGGTTCGTATCTAGGCTACTGGAAAACCGAATAATTTCTATATCGTCATTGAATGAACACATCAAAAACTTTCCATACAGAGGAGACGACAAGAAAAATGCACCCAGTAGCTTGGAAAGATCTTGCTTCAATGGACTAGACACCGGAAAAATTGGTCAATCTGGTTCGTATTCAGCCTACTGCAGTTGAATACGTTTTTGTTTGATTTCGACAGTCAATGAGGAATGCTAATGATCTAAATTCTAAACTGGTGATTTGTGGAGCGACTTTCCCAATCTAAACCACTACAATATTTTAGCATTTTTTTAAAGTCCTATTATGTTTGTTGCTTCGTGTAAGAAATAAGGTAAAATAGTTTTTCAAATTTTGATATATTTTTCCTTTTCACGCAACTTATGCTTTTGTAGATCTAATCTATAACTTTTTTTTCAGCAACTCAAACTATCTGTTTGGGCTTTCTTCTACCTTTAATACTGGCTGGCCACAATATTGAAGAGATTCCAGAATACAGACTGCTGTTGATGATGGTTGAAATTACCTCCGTTCTGTTGGCATATTCGTTCAACAAAGACCAGATTACAACCGCCGCAACGCTAATAAAATTATACCTAGAAACCTGGGTGACCGTATATGGAGCTCACACCATTACTCCCAAGATGCATTACTTGGTACACATCCCCTACTACATAGTGAAGTGAGTTCTCAGGCAAAAACTCTATAATTTTATCAGGCCAGTATAAATATATATAGCATGATTCATGTCATTCCAATTTAATGGCAAGCGGTCCGCTGGCTGCGGTATGTCGGTTGGTTCAGCATCCCACTTTACAGTGATGTTTTTTTTAAAAGTATGTCTCAATCTCAAGCATTATTTTACTATGTAATTATCAGTTGTCACATAAAAACTTTAAACTTCATGTAACTTTATGTAACTGTTTACCAGATTTGGTCTTCCAAGAGGAACCTGGTGCTTAAGGATGGAGGCTAAACATGCGTTCTTCAAATCATTACGCATGAGAAACTTTAAGAATGTGCCGCTAAGTCTAAGTAACAGAAACCAACTCGAGTTTTGCCATGATTGGGCAGATGCCAATGTGCATGGCGTATTGCATCACAACAATGCCAAAACCAAGGGCGCACGTAAGTATTGCAGTGGCTGATATCTCAATAGTGTTCGAGTAACGGAGTTGGTGCGTGCATGGAAATATGTTAGTTTACTGAACATTTCTAGAAATTGGGGTACTCTTTTGAGGTATTGTCTGAAGACTTTGGAGTCATTTTGTTATCAGAGTACTCCTCTATCGGAGTACTGGCTTTTCGGTCACCATGTGCAGTAGTCATAGGCTTTCCTGATAGTTCTCATGCATCGAGTTTTGAAATCGCTGCTTTACAGTAACGTGTTCTGAGGAATCATCCACTTGGTTTTTGTCACCTGAGACAGATAGCTGTTGTTAAATGCTATGGCTAATTTCTGCTCTAACTTATCGAACAGGCTTTGAGTAAGATAATTTTTTCTTGATAGGCACCGCTGAAGACAGTCCTGAACCACCTGAGCACATCCAGGAGAGTTTGGGAGATTGCACACAATGCTGCAACACCATCACAATATCTGGTAAGTAATGGGATACGCTGTAAGTAAGCTCTATTGAACTGTTATTGTTATTCAATCACTTATTTATAAACAAATCTTCAAAACACAAAGATTATTCTACACTGTCTTGCTTTGTAGGTTTTAGATATAGCATTGGGGACGCCTTTCGTCTAGCTAGCGATACCTATGGAGTAATTCTGCAAATAGTGGCTAACAATGACTATATTACAGCCTTTCTACTAGAAGAATATAAAGCAGAATGGTTTGAAGCTCGGCTCTTCGCTCACAAATTGCAATGTACCGGAAATTTTGTTTGGCGGCTGGTATCTAGTCTACCCCACCACCATCCATTATATGTATATAAACTGCCGCCATTTCAACCCGCTTGTTATATTCAGCCAAGGTATTTTTCTGATCCTGAATTTGTTGATACCGTATGATCCGGTTTTGAGCGCCCCTTTTCCTGTAGAGACGGATAATACTTTGAGCTGTGGTAAATTGTCTTGTTGAATGCTTTTAAGTTTTTATACATTTTGATTAGTGTTATAAAAATCTTTTGTAATTAATTTCCGTCGATTCTGGTAGGGAGGCCTACTGTTTTAAAGCCAGATGTCGTAGCTTTATATTTTTATTTTACCTAGTGGGCATGAGAGTATTGTCTAGGTTTTGGTTCAGCTTGAAATATATTATATTGACCTTGTCATTCACTTTACTTCCCAGAGATTTTCATGTTTCTATGTTGAAAGGTTCAGTTCAACGTACGGAAAACTTGTATGCCTACCCCATTCTGATACTTATTGTCAAAGAAAGACGCTCTCACCATGCTTGAGGAAACATGTTGAAGCGAAAAATACTGACCACAAAAGATCTAACAAAAGACCAGCTCAAACACTACATATTTTCAGACCCTGTTTTAACAATCTTGAGGCATCTTTAAAAGTAACTATCTAGGGTACATGATTGGGCAGTGCAAGTAGGCTGAATGTAGTGTGTGCACCTCATAACAGGACAGGGTATTTGAATTTCTAACAATGAACACAATAAGTTCCAAAATTCCCATTGTGGGAGAACAAAGGAACCCTCTTTGTTTAGTAGGCAAGGCAAGGGCAAGGCATATTTCTCCCTTAGGTCTTAGCCAATGTTGCCTAATGCCCTCTAAAATACATTTTGCCCTTTACTTTTCAGCTTGCTATTGAGTTCACAAAACTTTTGGCGCTCTTTTTTTCTAAACATCCTGAATCAAATTCGGTACACTTACTCTGCTGTAGCGGGCCGCAGTTGTTTTATATTAGCAGAGGATTGAAGATTTTAAGAAAGGTTCTTTAAATTGGGCTGTGGTGTGGCTAAAATTTGCATGGTCATTTCGTAGATAATGGGTAAGACCCCTTTCTGTGGGATACCCATGTCACAAGTATTTATGCCGACTTAGTGAACATTCTGGCCCATTGTGAAATCACACACTCTCACTTCACAACCAAGCGATTCGAAATGAGTCATTTTTATTTTTCTCCCCCCCCCCACCCACCCCTTCTGTGCAACTTATTGTATTCACTGTCAACAAATCAAGTTTGCTTCATACTATAGCCTATCCTACTAACACCCTAGCTGTGTGACTTTTCCATCATCCGTACTGCTGTGCTAATAACAACCCATCATATAGAGTAGTCGATTACGACCTGATGGTTGATTCACAGCACAGCCTGCTTTAGATTCCTATTTTCATGGGCGACTTCTTGTCCATATTTGAATGATACTTTTTGTATTATGACCCATGGCCTAAAAGGTATCTAAGAAATAGCCGATGGTCTAGCTATATTGCGATTGTGTCAAAGCTATGTAGAAAATGTCCGCAATGGAAAATGTCAGCAGCGGCTGCTGTGAGTGAAGGAAATTCTATGACCAAGATTGAACTGTTTTGGTTTAACATAATTTTATGGTCTTTTATATATACCTTTAGAAAGGGTTATGACTGAGTGGTTAATAGTTTAATCAGCAGGGTTAGGCATGAGGCAATACACAGCAATACACAGCAACATCAATACCCCGAGATATTTTCAAAGGAGATAAACTCGGCATAGGTGCATTCCCTGGCCCTGATTTGTAATCAGTTATTTGTGTTGTTCCTTTTTGTTGCTATTAGATCTTTCACAAAACATTTTACGACAAAGAGATCTGGATCATACAGTGATGTTTTCTATCTATTTTTATTGATATACATGTACAGTTCATTATTTTGCTGAAAAATTCTTGTAAAAATTGTAATTTGAGCTTTTTTGTACGCGTGTCGAAGTGGATTTTCCCACAGTGTTGGACGTGTACCCCTCCGCCTCGCAGTGTTTCCCCAAAAAAGTAAATCTGTTTCTAACACTGGTTATAATTATATTTATCACTGATGTATTCCAATCTTGATTATTTAAATTTAAGTCGTTTTTGGATGACATTCATCAACTACTATTTGGTTGAAAATATCTTTTCCAGCAAAGCAATGCCTTACAGACTAGCGGCTTTTTAGCTAACTCAAAATCCTATTCAATATGTTTCCCAGTCATTGTTAGCCTGGGTAGGCTCTTCAACAGAAGAGCCTACCCAGGCTAAGTCATTGTAGTTTAACTTTAAGTGACATAAACTGTTGGCACTTGGTGGTAGTGGCATTCCATTATCAACCACCCACCCAATGGAATGCCACTACAGCCAACTGCCAACAGTTTATGTCACTTAAACTACAGCCATTGGAGAGTTTATAATTTCTCTCAACTGTTATTATTATATCTATTGTTAACCTAGCTAGGCCATAAACAAATTATTAGTTGGTTAATACAGGCTAAGTGTTTTGTGGACCATTTATTCAGCAAAACCGTGCCGAAATACTTTCCATGTCTCTCGCCTTTAAGAAAGCTTCGTCAATAACTCCAACCTTGGCTTCAAATAAAGTTATGTCTCAGAAGTTCTCGAATACCCGACAACGCGAATAACTCATAAATAACTCACTTTAAATGTGGTGCCAGGTTAGCCATAATGATAATCCTATTACTCACTCTAAATTTTGTTGCCACTCAATATGGCTAGTATAATAGAAGAGATGGAGGTATAGAGCTCTACCTTAGCTTAGGACAATTAAAATAATCCTTTGAATGAAGACTTATGAATAGGATTTTTAATTGAATAAAATAACTTTGAAAGTTGTGACATCAGTTGTGCATGCCAATGCTGCACCGTTTTGTTTGAGAGGCTAACCCAGCACCTTGAAGTTCGAGCAAAGGTTTAAATTTCACAGGTTACACAAAAACTAAGTAGCCTATTTATGCTTTACTTGAATTTTATTTTTAATAGGTCTGATTACGCATGTAATTATAGTCAATTTACCAATTGGTAGACACATTTTACTGATAACCACAAATGGCTCTCCGAAAGCTCAAAGTCTAATAGACCTACTCCAGTCTCAGTGCTTTTATGAAGGCTACCGTGAAAAATACAAAAATATTTCCCAATAATCAAGTGGGGCATTATGTAAACAGCTTTTTGCTATTAATAATTGTTTCGACAAAATATTACTTTAGAATTTTCCTCAAAGTGGATGGTGAGGAATGAAAAGCGAAAAATGAAATTTGTCGCACCCATCACTTTGCTCGTTTCCTCAACGAATCTCCGTAGACTCATCAAGGAAGCTGCTCTACAATCTTGCATCGAAGAGAATATGAGGCTCATTATGAGGCGGGATTAAACCACTAATTAATAGTCCTAATCATGCATCTAATTCTAAATTATGCCAATTGGTAATCCACATAGCAGCTTTTTTATATTACGGGAAAAGTGTTGGGAGCAGTTTTAATGATTATAATCTATCCCAACTTTGGTTACTCAGTTTTGGACTTTGGTTGGCGCCATAGCTGCCATGTCTCCCTTTTTGAGAAGGATATTTCTGATATTTTGGGTAAATTTTCCTCTCCACACGCGATTAGCTATTTTTTTATTCAATAATATTAACAGAGTGTCATACACTATCAGAAAGAGGGCATGAGAGAAGTCCTTAGACACACATTCAAAGTTTTACAGGGTGTAGGGTATGAACCTCAGTCGTTTAAATCCAAAAAAGCTAAAAACCTCACTTTTTCAAATCACGGTTACTTGGCACCTATGGTTGGCGCTCATTCCTATTTTGTTGACAATATCTTTACTGACACTGTAAGGTCATTCATTCAATGTGCGTTTCCCACAGTTTCCCAGCCATTTGTGAGTTTATGATTTCCCTCAACTGTTATTATATCTATTGTTACCCTAGCTTGGCCATAAAAGGATTATGAGTTGGTTAATATAAGCCTTGGTGGGATCTATGAGTTGAAATCTCCTCAGACCACTGTTATTCAGCAAAACGGCACCAAACCATTTCATTATATAAAATCCATTAAGAAAGCTTCGTTCATAAAGCCAACCTTGGCGTCAAATAAAGTTATATCTCAGAAGTTCTCGAATACCCGACGACGCGAATAACTCACTTTGAAAGTGGTTGATTGTCAAAGAAGCATTAAAATTTTCATCGGTAAAAGCCAGTTTGATGTCAGAAGGAGTGTTCTTTAAACATCGTCATTCCAAAGAGAAAATTAAAAATCAGACTTGGCGACCATTAAAACCCTCCACTTTTGGCTAATCGTGTCTCACTAAAATTTATTTTATTATACCAAAACACCTTATTTTTTCTTTTTATTTAATGGCCTTCAATAATCTCTGCAACTGCTGTATATAACCGAAATTCAAATAACATTTTTCTAAAAAGTAATACTCCAAAATCCAAATATTAAGTAATTTTAAAAATCTAATCTGAACTGCTTTCCCCTGCGGCTGTAATAAAGGCTAAATAATCTTGAGACATCAAAAATACAGGTTTTATAACTTTTTCAGTGAACCATCAGAGAGCAAATTTATGATCAATGGGCAAATAACACCTGTCTATGACATCGTAAGCCTACAGAGTTTTACAAGAACCCTAAAGAGTCAATGGAGCCGAAGAGCGAAAGGGTCTATTTGTAACGGTATGACTTGTCCCTTCTTAACAAACGTATTAGCTTGTTTTACACCAATAGTCAGGGCCAGTAAGATTATAGGTGTCTGTACTATTGAATAAGCAACACAGTGTAGGCTAGGAGGTATGATGGATCCAAAAAACTTTGACAAACCTTTTGTGTTAGCCTACACGCCCGTTGCAGTTAACCGGTTATTCTTCATGGGATAGCAATTCTGTTATTAATTATTTATATTATAAACCATATTATATCCCTCTAAACAGAGTTACCTAGCTATTTTTGGAGCAAGCAGTTAGGAGTACCTCCTAAATTTACCACTCGATATTTTTGTCCAGGCTAATTAATTCCAAATGACTTGCATTACCAACAGTGTTGCAGTTTGGGTAGGTAAGCCGACAGCTGATTGCCATTGAGAATATGGGAATGTTGCGGTGCTGACAGTATCAGAAAAAATATCGCATGCCAACATCAGAGATATAAGGCTGCAATATGTAATGTGTTTTCACCAGACTGACTTGCCACCGTCAGTTTTGGCTCCATTTGGATCTTACAAGCTAGAAAGTAATGTGGTTGTGCTGACAACTCCTTGATACTTTCAGTATTATACAAATTTCTATGCAGGTTGATTTCACTAAGGATAAAGCTATATACCATTGCGTCTCTTAGTTTGTGAACAGCACCGCTTTATTATTATAATTTTATGATTTTTATAATTTAAATATTTTGTTGAGAAAGCTATGCAATAAATTTAGCCTTAGTGGCAAAAAGCTGTCAACATCCAATCCAACGCCAAACTGCACAAATATAATAACCCTCTCTAAGATGCTCTGCGACAACCGTTTAGAATTATTTGCTGTTTCCAAACGAATAATGACTAAAAATTTTCTATCTTTCTGAAGAACATGAAAAAACACAGTGTTCACTTGAAGTTCCGATGAGATTAACCCTGTACTATATGTATACTAGTTAAAGCCACATTGTATGAGACGTGATATTTTTTCAGATTTCGCCAGGAAATGTGTGGCAGATAAGCTAAGTGGAGGATCAAGGATACCAACAGAAAACCTGTGATGCCGACAGTAAGCGCTTAGATAATCCTATTTTTTTTAACTCAAGAACATAGATTTATTATCTTTAGGCCTACATTGATATTTTTATGTAACTGAAACGACTTGAGCTTCTAACTGTGGTTTGGGAAGACATAGCTTTATTTTAGCTTTATATTAGGATTTGACTTTGAGGCTTATCAATCGTTATTGTAATATCATAGTACTCAATGACGCTCACGATTCAATGAGAGTTGCATGAAAACTCTGAGCTATCTTTACTCACATCAAATATATATTTTTAAATTAAAAAAAAACATTTCCACAGCAGTCAATGTTCTTCAATCCAATCATGAGCATGGGTCATTATTGTTGGTAATTCTTATACATTTACTTTGCTAGTGATAAATGCAATAAATGGCATACCGGTATGAATTTTCATGACATATTTTAAAATTAAAAATAACAATATCTTTGGTTAGGCAGACCACTCCCATTGCAATATCCTAGTTGTGATTAAAAACTTTAAAAAAAACTTAATTTTTATTAGATATTCTTGTATCTTACCCCTTTTTACAAGGGTAGATAATATTGAACCTCCAATTCTGTGCAAGGAGGCCGCATTTTCGTTGCCCGTAAATATATCAATTGACGCCAGTTATGGAAATTTTGTTCATGATATGACAGGTCACCGCTTGGATTCCCAACCCCGTGTGTTCGGATCAGCATGGTAATCATAACAAGGAAATAGAGATATACCAGAAGTTATCTTGGCATGTCGGTAGCGGTAGCAGGGCAGTATTTATAATATAATATCTACATCTACTCTGCACTTTGAATTAACCCACTTTATAGAATGTATCCGGCAGTTTGATGGTTAATAAGACTTGTGTGGTGAAAGTGTAGCATAGGCTAAATAAGTCAATTAAATCAACATATTATTTGTATTTTCAGACAGTAGACGCGTTCTCGGTTGTGTCAAGTTGATGTCAGAAATAGACTACAAGAAGAACTCCTCATACGCCAAAAAAATTTCACTCTCAGGTGAGCACAACTATAAAACTTAGTTCTGTAGATGGCAAACCTTTGGAGCAAGCCATCCTTTTTGCAGAATACGTAGGTCCACTAATGATCGCCACTAATCGAGAGATAATTGCACTTTCACATTAGTTCTACTAGTAGATAGGCTCAAAAATCTTAGGACATCTTAATGCAGAGCAGTATGCCTGTTGTTCACATTGTTTCAAAAGAATTGAAGCGGGTTTACGATGCTTCAAAGAAAAAAAGATACATGGGCTGGTGAAGTCACAATGGTCCTGGTCTGCACTGCACTGCCGACTTGTCGATTATCACAATTGCATATTTTCCGAGCCATTGTCGATAAAATGAAAAATGAGATTTTAATTGTGAAATTAAGTTAAAATGAACGATCCACACTAGCTAAATTAGTAGCAATAGCGAGAGAGGACAATTCCACCAATTATCAATAGCTGCACTCTATGTTAGTGGTGTGAAATTTCCAACTCTAAAATGCTATAACACTTATTACCAGCTGGTTTACTGTTTTGCGGTCTATTGAAAACTATGAGTATGTAATTTTCTTGCAATTCACATTATTGAATAGAAGAAGATAATTTTTTGCGAGAAAGTTGAAGTTAGGGTAAAATGCACTATTCTCTGCGAAGTGGGAATAGTTTGGGTATACGCAGGGTGTTAATGGTAATAATAATATACTAACAGATGGTGATGGGCAAGCTAAGCTGCTTGGGAGTTGGCCAACTTTGTTTGCAGTGGCCAATGATATTAAACATGCTGTCGCTAAACTAGTATCAAAAGCGAGAGAGGACAATTCCGCCAAAGCAGGAGAACAATATTTTTGTTCAATTATCAATAGTTGCATACTATATTTAGGTTGCAGAAAATTTGCGGCTCTAAAATAATAATAGCAGTGACAATTTATAATTACCAACTGTTTAACGTAGCAGACATAAAACACTTGTGAGGGGCGTGTGAGTCGGGGCATTTATTTATAGTAGTTCGCTCACAGCTCACATCTTTGAATTAAATAAAAGTTTTTCAAGAATGGTGGAGCTATGGTGAAAATACCAAATTGATTTTCATAGTGAAGAAGTATACACAGGGTAATGGTAGTAATACTAGTAGGTGGTGATAACAGAGCTCACCTGCCAAAGGGTTAACAACTCCCGATGGAGGAAGTTAAACTCGAAAGGCGAGAGGGGGCAACTCCCCCAAAACATTACATGATCGGTTTTATTATTCAACCAATCGGTTCGCTTTATGAGTTAGGGAAATGAAAAACTTTGTCGCCTTAAAAAACTAATAATAGTTGGAGGAATTACTAACCCGTTTTATTAACTTCCAATTCAATTGGAATATTCCAATTATGTCTACCGCTCTCCACATCCCTATCAACCGTATCACTTTTCTGTAGAAATTGTCAAGTCTTATTTTGTAAAGTTGAATATACCTTGGTTTTTTTTTTGGGAAATAGTTAATTTTCTTTTGCGGAAAAAATTTCAAGGGTTTGGTTTGTCGCAAACGGAATCACATATGCAGAGTTCACCTCAAATATTGGTGTTGTTTTCCATGTCTCAAACTACTCCATGTTGGATGTAATTCAGCTGGAAATGTTGCCTGCCCTTGACCATCTCGCAAAATGACCAACTCTTAAAGCCATTGAGATTATACACACGAGATATAATCATTTACTATAATAACACAGACCTGTAGATCAGAGGATGGCCATATTAAAAGTTTAACCACTTGGTGTCTGCTTGTCAAGGTCTTCCTTTGACATGTTGAAAACCGGTAATTATGAAAACAAAGTTTGGTAATCCTTTAGATGTAGACCTATGCTCATCAGATATTACCAGCAAACAGCAATTGAAAAAAGGTAGGATTCCGCAATAGAATTGTCCCCACTCGAAATGGTCACGTGACCATTTCAAATTGGGACAACTCCAATTCAGATAAAGTGATTAGGGCCTGAGCTAGTGCAGACCTAATGAATTGATCGCATTGTAAATTAAGATGAGCTATTACATTGACAGGTCAGAATTTGAACATCTGGTAATCTGTTGAGGTTTAGTGTAAATAATACATTCAGCTCATAGGCTTTCAAAACAAACGACGCTGACTACCTTGATATATACTTAAACTAGTCAATGCATTAATATTCTCAACTATACACGCCTATTGAGTTCAAGTACAAAATCACACAACCATTGCATAAATGTGGAAATTTAATGCGCTGACTGTTTACTGTATCTTATTTATTTGTCAACTATTAAGCATGTAGTGAGTTTTTTTTGTAAACAATTCAACCAGTGCATAAATTTTTGCTAATAATGCAATGGCTGTGTTGCAAGTTTAATGCAGCTGACGCATTACTGTTCAAAATTTTAATCGCTTATCAAGTTTTTATTTAGTTAACACAAGCAGTGCATAAATGCCTGAAGCCTACACCCTCACCGCATAAAAATTATAAACAGTTAATGCATAATTATCAATGCTCTCTATGCACTCATTGTGTTTATCTTAATTTAATTCACTCGGCGCTGTTAAGCGGATCACAAACGCATCATACGCATTAGCTTTATATACAAAGTGCAATGTTTAAGCATTAAGCGCATTGTAATATACTGATAGGTATAATGGCAAAATACACACTGAATGCGATTTCATTGCATTGCCTGAGAATTTAATTCAATATTTAGTTCATCACAGTGCGTTTTAAAGAAGGGGATATTTTAACAAAGTGCATTGTTTTTCGGACTGCAGAAAAATATTCATCCAATGCCTAATATTATGCATTATTCAAGCAGTCACTGCACTGAATCACTCACTTTTCACACGCACTAAGTCTGACAGTTTTTACAGTGTATGAGTGTTCACGCGTCTGAAAGTTCTCTGCAAACTGCAGCAACTAAAATAAAAAAGGTTCTCGTCATAAAGGGGCGTTGTGGTTCGGCCCTAGCTTGTACATAAGTTGTAAATACTTTCGGCTAACGTTTTAAATAATGAAACCTTCGGTGATTGGACAAAAAACCTAGGCTGATAAACTGTGTACCACAATTTCATACCTGTAATTCAGTCTATGCCTCAAACGGTCTACGTTCATTACAGAAACCTTCGAATAAATTCGATTACATGTAAACAATGCCATAGATTGGTGAAATGAGCACGGGTTTCTCGTGAAATGCGCACTGCTAGATAGTTCTACTATTTGTCGCACGGCTTTATTGGCGTATCGTAGGCCGGTCGTAACTTTTATTAAACCAAGCTTTTCAAGCGTTTTGTGGCAGTTTTCATCCAAATTAATCTGTCTATTTGTGTATAATCCGATCAGATGGGTAAGTTTTAAGATAACGCCGACGGTTTACAAAGACTTGGTAACATATTTAAGAAGGTTTAAATGTGTTTTGTATCGTTATTATACTTTAACGACTCTACAAAACGATGGTTGAATTTGTTGATGAGATTTCAAAACAAGGGTTCGTATCATTGTTGATGAATAATTTTCGTAAGTTGTGTGCACATGCATTTATCATAAAAACTCCCAAACTTCGCATCCGCTCGTTTGGTCGTGGGATTATATTAATACTAGCTGTACCACCAGGTGTTGCCCGGGTAATAAAAAGTATTTGAACAGAAAATTGATTTGTATTTAACATATAACAACATTGGCTATTCTAACTTTCAAACTACATATCAGGAAAAAAGTGTTTTGTGTACTTGATATAAATTAGATATAAATATATATTATATATTTATAAATATATATATATTTATATATATAATATTTATAAATGTGATATAAATGTGAAGAGAAAATAAAAACAAATGTAAAAGTTTTTAAACTTTGTTAAACAATAATAGCTTTCAAACTTCATATCTCAAAGGAAATTTTTTTTGTGCAGGTCCAATAAATAAAAAAAATAAAACAACTATAAAAGGGGTTGAATGTGAACGTGAAATAATTAGCAAATCATAGCCAGATTGAGTCTGTTTCAATAGGACTACAATAAAAGATGATTCGATAATGATACAATTAATACGAACTAAGAAAACAAACTAAAAATACTGAATATGTTGAATTAATAAGAACAATTCGTGCATAGAAGTGTGTGTGTGTATAAAAAAAAAATAAATAAAAACTTCTACATAAAAATATTTTTATATAAAAGTGTGTGCATAAAAAAGGTTACTGTTCAACCAGAAGCTATCCATAAAAACTTTGAATACAACGATACTGATACTTCTCGATACTAGTACCAATGTAAAAATAAGATATCGTACTGTCTTTGTCTGACCAAACAGTGAACAATTGCCCTCGTAAAAAAATGGTCTTGACCGCGAATATAACAATTGAGCTTTACAAAAAACCAAAAATAAAAGCATCATGCTTCATAAAGTTAATAGAATTTAGAGAGGTTCATATAATACGTCATTTAGCATGGGCATAAGCTATATGGTATATGACGGCGCTTTTGATCACTACGCCTTGTATAGCTCAGTGGTAGAGTGCAACGATTTAAAATTGGCGGTTGCAATCTTTGTAAATTCCAATCCATCTTTAAAATCCAGAATTTCAAATTTCAAGAATTTATTAGCTATATCTGGACATACACAGACACATATACATATCTAAACTTTGAGAAACAGATATAAACAGACTGTCAAGTTCAACTGCACATGACTTTCAACTTCAACTCACCAGCTACCAGGAGACTCAAAAATCTGAAGATCTCGCAGTAGATATGCACTTGAAAAGCATTGAGCCGTGGAAGCAAAGTAAGTCTTTGGGATCATAGGATCACTAGTAACTCATTACGTAGCGCATTACGTACCTCATTACTTAGCGCATTACGTACCTCATCACGTAGTGAGTTTCGTCACAGCGTTTGCGTATGGCAACGCATCATTTTGGGGATGAGAGTTAATGCCAAGAAAACATTATACACATGTCTCAGTAAAGAGAAGTTTTCTTTTAAAGCAATTTATCAGCAATCAGCATCAGCAATAACCTTAAATAATCTAAACAATATATTATTACTGTGTTGATTTAAATTGTCTGAGGTTTTTGAAAACTTTTGATTAACATAGCCTAATATTTATTTTGACAAAAAACCTTATCACCAATATAATTATAGGTGCATCACACTATAATATGATCCAATGTTTCAAAAGCATAAACCTAAGGAATTTTAGTCTATTCATATTGATATCATCCTAATGAGAAATTCTATCACTGTGTTGCCATGGCTTTCCTAGGCTTCGCATGACAAATTTCTTATTAGTAAGCAGTTAAATCCCATCAATTATATTAGTATTGTTTATAGTACAGCTTATTCAGGTTCTCCAATATCTTGGCTTTTAAATGAGCCATTGTTTGACATGGTGAGACAGACACAGATTGGTGTTTATAAGATTTCCCCAGACCTCGACCACAGAAACTTTCAATTGTATAGGCTCGCAAATTATGCCGTCACAATTTTCATATTCGGTGTTGTGTGCCCTTACCATTTATTTTTATTGCTTACCGCTTATATTTATCAACTACAATAATGATGCTAGTGGCAGGCGAAGGTAGGACAACTCCAGAGAACTATTGAAGATGACAAAGGAATCAGTGTCATTAGCTCTCCATATACAGATTAATTCTATGAGAAATAGCTCAGATTCCAAGCATCATACTATGTTTTCCTGATGATATTATGCACTAACCCTTTCTTTTTATTGTGATGTTGAGGGGTACAACTGAGGGTAATTATTTTCAAGCATTACGTGATCTCGCTAGAGTGCATTTTACATATAGTCCTAGGGCCATGCCACTGCAGGTCACAATTTAATCGATTTGATTTCATTACCTTCATCGATGACAGTATGTTTATTGAAGCATAATCATATTTAGAAAGCAACTTGAAGAGCGATACGAATTCTTCAAATAATAATACTACTACAACTAAAGATGAAAAAAGCAAACTCTAACAATCACCCAAAATCTATTAACCCAGAACATGTGTTTGTATTGGTCGAGCCTTAGCATGATCCCCGGGCATTGTTGATTATCTAAAATCCTAGTTTATTATAATCGCTCTCTGGGTTTACGAGCACCGATTGTCACAGAAAAGCGCAGAGTCAATGGCAGCAAAAGGGATCGATGACCTAAGGCTAAATGCTATTTATGAGATCACATTGTAGGAACCACAACCAAGTGTTTTTTTTTTGCAGGACAAACTTTTGACACCCTGTTTTTCATAGTTCTATTCTTATTTATCCTATGTATTGAATATAAGCCCATTCGAAAGCCAAGCTCTGAAGTACTGAAATATTTGATAAAAGTACTGATATAATTGATGTGCTTTAAGTAATTAGCCTATCATGTCTGTAGTTAAATGGTAGGCAACATTCATCTGCCTGCATTGAGACAAAATCTAGCAAGGTCATTGCTGAGTATCATTTAGTAGCACTTGTGTATTGCCACAGCCAATATCTAAACTAAGCCTCTGTGAAGCAATTGGTTGGCTGGTGTAGCCAGAAGGTTAGGCAGAATTTTATCTTGATATGCATACTTTGTGAATTAAACCTCATTTTTCATTCGTAAGATTTCACAGCAAAACTACCGATATTCTATTGTTATTTAAAATTTTAATGTTGATTATTTGTTGGCTTTTAATAAAAATCTAATGATTTAGGCAAAATAAAAAATTAATTTACAAATAATTCATTACTAATAGATATACTATATAATTATAATATATATATAATAATAAGTTACATATAATTCAGTACTAATTGTTTGCTACGAATCGGGTGTTTAGTTACTAAAACTCATTTTAGTAATTTTTTAAAAGTAATTTTTTAAAAGTAAAAAAACTGTGTTTTTTATAATGTATATATGCAAACATTTGATAGAACAAACTACTCTACAGAATGAAATTGCTTGACAGATTTGATAATTCGTGAATTCGCGTACTATCAATTCTGTGAATTATTAAAATCCGCGAACATCTGGTTTTATTTTTATCACAAAGGAGAATAACTACTACCTCAAACTGAAAATTAGTAGCTAGGTAGAGCTAGTAAATGTAGCTGAGTTCCAAACTCTTTCAAAACCATCGTCAGGGCTTCGGGTTAAGCCCATTGCCAATGCATTACACTTATTTACAAAACTATTCAAGGTTGTCACAAGTTATTCAGAATTCAGCGCAGCATCATCATCGTAAAAATCTTTCTTGCAGTTCTTTACATTGAAAAAACTTATTACTTACCACAAGTTGTTGGTTCACCAAAGGCCTCCAAATTGATGAATATTCATGAAAACCTCTGGATTCAGTTTAAATTTATGGCTTAGCATGATCGACATAAAATTTATGTCTCAAATTTAATTTCTTAGCTAAATAGAAACATAAACACGTGGTATACACACATAAAAGTTTTACTCTTGCTAGCTGCTTTTACGGATTAATTTATTCGCGATTGTGTTCATCCACGAATAATTTAGACCGCGAATATGCTTAAAAAGACAATTGTCGTGAAATTTAACTCTGTGAATAATTTCATCCTGTATGGTATATCATAGCAAAATATTCAAGTAGCTATCTTTTAGTACTAAATGGTTCTAGAGCAGGCATGAGCAAACTACGGCCCGGGGGCCACATGCGGCCCGTTAAACCTTTCAATCCGGCCCACCGAACTTGAAGAAATTAAATAAATAAACTTTGTTAAACCATAATTGTCACAAACAACTTTTATTGTATTTACTAGGTAAATCAGACATGCTGATTCCGATTTTGTACTCAAAATAAAGATTTGTCCAGTAAGTTTTAGAGTAATGAAGATTTTTACAGTGTTTTAATATCGGTCTCGAAAACAACACGATCGCCATAACAAGCTCCGCCCATAAATACGTGACGTAACCTAGCTTTTTAGGAACAGAAGTTACGTAGGGATGTTTAGACCGACTTAATAATAGAGATGGGTGTTTTGAAATCCATTAATATCTAAATTCAGCCTTAAAAATAATCTCAGTCTTTTCTGAAAGGTAGATAAGCTATTTAGCATTGCATATTTTAAAAAGCGCTGTAACAACGCTAGCTTGTGATAAAACCGAGCTTTTTGAGCTCATTTTTCTTGGCGTTCAGCCCATTTAAATATCATGTAACAAGCTACAAGCTGTTTTAATTAGTTTGTACACCTTTCATAAAAAAAAAGAAATTATTTTACAGGCTGGATTTAGATAATAATGGGTTTTAAGGCACCCATCTCTATTATTCTAAATCGGACTTGTAATTCTTAATGGGCGGAGCTTGTAATGCCGATTGTGTTGTTTTCGAAACGGATATTGAAACGCTTTAAAAAAGCCTAAATGACTTTGAAGGCTAGTGGCCTAATCTTTATTTTGAGTACAAAATCGAAATCAGCGAGTCTGATTTACCTAGTAAATACGATAAAAGTTGTTTGTGACAGTTATGGTTTAATGTTTTATTTTCCCTGCAATTCTAATGTGTTCCCACTAAATGGCGCACTCTAGATACATTGACTTTGTTGAGGTTCTGCATATTACGGTACTTCACGTTTGCTTTTTGACCCCTCAGTCCTTCTGTAAAGATGAGCGGACCTAAGAAAAGGAAAGTCGACAGAGAATGTCGAGTGTTCAATAAGGAGTGGACAACTAAATATTTTTTCACTGAACACTGATCATCTGCTGTATGCCTGATATGTCAGGAAACTGTGGCGGTTTTTAAAGAATATAATATTAGCCGTCACTTTACTACAAAGCATGCTAACTATACTAGCAAGCTATCAACGAAAGAACGGGAAGCTACTGCTCAGAAGTTGGCGGCTAACTTACAGGCTCAACAAAACTTTTTTCACCGCCAAACTGCCATTCAGGAGTCAAGTACCAAGGCCAGTTTTATGGTTTCATTCAAATTGGCAAAGGCCAACAAGCCTCTGTCTGAAGGCGAGTTTTTAAAAGAATATATGGTGGAGACAGCAAGTGTCTTGTGCCCAGAGAGCAAAGACAAATTTGAAAAAATCAGTTTATTGCGCAGGACAGTGACTCGCCGTGTAGAACTAATAGATGAAGATATCACTAGCAACTTAAATAAAAAGGCGGAGTCATTCACATTATATTCATTAGCACTGGATGAAAGCAACGATGTCAAAGACACTGCTCAGCTCCTCATTATTATCCGAGGGATTAACGACACTTTTGAAATAACTGAGGAGTTTTTGACAATGGAGTCTCTGAAAGGACAAACACGAGGAGAAGACTTGTATGACCGGGTGTCTGCTGTCATCAAAAATATGAAGCTCCCTTGGAGTAAACTTATCAACGTCGCCACAGATGGATCTCCGAATTTAACGGGGAAAAACGTTGGCCTGCTGAGGAGAATCCAGAATAAAGTCAAAGATGAAAATCCTGACCAGGATGTTATTTTTTTCCACTGCATCATCCAGCAGGAATCTCTATGTAAATCGGTATTACAGCTGAATCATGTTGTGAGTCCTGTCGTGAAACTTGTCAACTTTATTCGCGCAAGGGGACTTCAGCACCGTCAGTTCATTACGTTTCTGGAGGAAACTGATGTGAATTACCAGGACCTGCTTTATCACTCCCGAGTCCGCTGGTTAAGTTTGGGCAAAGTGTTTCAACGAGTGTGGGAGCTCAAAGAGAAGATTAGTGCATTTTTAGAGTTACAGGGAAAGGCTGACGAATTTCCTGAGCTGAGCAACAAGAGCTGGCTGTGTGACTTTGCGTTTGCTGCGGACGTATTTTCGCACATGAATGAGCTCAACATGAAACTACAGGGGAAAGATCAGTTTGTGCAGGACATGTACACAAACGTGAAAGCCTTCAAATCCAAGCTGGTTTTATTTTCCAGGAAAATTTTAAATAAGCCGTTGACACATTTTCCCACACTAGCCAAGCTGAAAGAGGCCGGCGCAAAAGTGAAGAAATACAGTGAGTCACTAGATGCGCTGCACGGAGAATTCTGCCGTCGGTTTTCTGATTTTGAAAAAATTGACAAGTCACTTTAGTTGGTACTACTTACCACTTACCATCTACTACCTACCTGGTACCCACCAACTACTTACCACTTACCATCTACTACCTACCATTTACCACTTACCAATAACTACCCACCATTTACCACCTACCGCTTACCACTTATTAATTACTACCCACCACTTACCATGTACAACTTACCACTTACCAAATACTACCCACCACTTACCACATGCCAACTATTACCCCCTACCAATATTTAACTACCACATACTACCTAAAGTTAGGTTCTTCTCTCATGAACTGTCCTTGTTCTCAGTAGTCAGTGCATACTATTTCAAGCAACATGAGAGACTTTTTGACAGTTTATAATGAACCCTAAAATGAGCTATCATTTTAGGTCTTGAAAGTTTATTATCGCATTGCGAATGACCAAAGATTTTTATTTACTAAAATAATGCTTCTAAACAAGCTGTTAGATTAGCATACCTACCGGCTTGAACATATAATCTGTGACATGTAAATTCTTGCTTATTTTAGTGAAACTATTTTAAGCAGAGAAGGTTAACTTACCATGAAAAGCTGTAATTTAAACAAACTGTAGCTGTAAAAAAGGCTTGAAGATCTCTAGACTGTAAGATAACAAGAAATAACAGATGCATTAGAAGTAATAAAGTGTTTAAAAATCTGTTATAGAAATATTGATAACCTAAAAGCAAACTCACTACAATTAATAACTAGTAACAATGGCCTACTTCAGAGATGGCCAAATGATTTTGGTCATGATCCGCTACGGCCTAATCTAATGAACTAAAGATCCACAACGAGCTGAAAATGTGCATTTTTCTTTTTTGCCATATATAAACACGCAATTATTTGTGTACATCTCACAACAAAGTGACAAATACAATTTTAAAAAACATTGTTCATATACATAATTTAACTAAAAATCACTGAATGACTGTGTTGTAATAAATATGTCTGATGTCAGTGAGAAAAATTATGAGCGAGCTTTGACTTCACAATACTATCAAAACGCAGTTTCCTGCCACTTACAGCGACTCTTAAAATTCATGAAAAGGAGTATTTGTGAGCCGTGTTCTTTGATTGTTTTTTACAAAATTCATTGCTGAAAACAATAAATTTACAAAAATTCCAAGAAAAGTATACAAAAGCATTTTTTAAACCAAATTTTTAAAAAAATACTTCAAAAATATTTTTTGACAGCCAACTTGAAAGATCCACAAAAAAATTACAGAGATCCGCATTCAGATCTAGATCCGCCATTTGGCCATAGCTGGTTTCTAACCATAGCCTAGCCTAATTCAGAACATTTTAGTCAAGTAAGGTAGTCTAGTTTCAAATTTAAAACTTAACAAAAGTTACTTGGTTCCTGATTAAAAGATTAGTATGTGATATGAAAATTTAGAATACAAGATATGGCTCAGGGTGAGTTGGAAAATATGGCGAGACAAGCGGCAAAAAAGGAAGTGGAAAAGGAAGAGGGGGCAGCCTCTTGGGAGCAAATCGAGCTCCTCAACCATTAAAGTCTGTTGTTCGAGTCAAGATGTGTAGTCAGTTAATTCACATGCTTTCATGCTCTTGTAGGCAACATACACATCGGAATCAAGCATCTTCTACCATTACACGACAGATGGCTATATCACGATCAAACTCAATAATCCATATCATTCTACAAACTATGACTTTTTGATTTATTCCACAAATTATGGTATGTAAAAGTTCCATTTCATTATTGTGATTATAGCTGTATTCAGAAATTATTACAACATTATAAAAAATTTGATTGTAGAGCTCAGGTTAATGTAAGTTTATAAATGACAGTTTTTACCCTTTGGTTAGTTTGTTGTTACTTGGATTGAGTTGATTTCTTTATCTGAACTAAACAGGGAATGTTTGCATGGTCGAAGTATTCAAGACAGTTAAACAAAATTGGCAAACATCGATACAATCTGTAATCATCCTAAGGTTAAAGGTTATTTTGGAAATATGATTTTAGGTGACTTACGTAGTCTACTGTTTATCTAGCCCATTTTTAAAAAGTGTATATTTTTTGACAAGCAATGTATATATCAACAATCTCATATTTTTAAAACATCAGGTTTTGTCTAAAGGTTGCTAAAGCACTTTTTGAAATTAAAGTATAAGCCTGTGTAGCCTTTGGTTTTTCAACGAGTTAAAAGTATGGACATCCGTTCCAATTCCATCTCAGTCTAATTATAATTGCCATCTTTAAAAGATGATGCAATGTTAACATAACCACTGCAGTGATGCTTTATCTGCTTCACCATTTACCCACTTATCTAAGTGATAAGGTGTTGGCTGTCACCCAACTGACTGAAATAAGGTAGATACAAAAACCATACATACACATGAAAAATATTGGCAAAACTACTCATCACTTTAAGCCGAATCTCTGTGGAGTGTTTATCTTAGATTCTTAGTTGAGTTTAAAGCTTTTAATGACATCAGCATGCCAATGTCACTTAATGAAAATTGTTGATCCAAACTGGTTTCTAGTCAAACTTTCTGATTTATGAAA
Source organism: Watersipora subatra (assembly GCF_963576615.1). Taxonomy (NCBI): domain Eukaryota; kingdom Metazoa; phylum Bryozoa; class Gymnolaemata; order Cheilostomatida; family Watersiporidae; genus Watersipora; species Watersipora subatra. The sequence goes on along the minus strand of NC_088715.1, from coordinate 52,741,280 downwards.
GGAACATCCCTGCATGAAGCTACAACAAAATTTTAACTCAAGAGTTTAAACAATTGAAAACAAAATTAACACCCATAGCCATAAGATCAATTTTAAGATATGTTGTTTTAAACACTAGTGTGACAGCTAATTCGTTGAATTTCACCAAATACAGAAACGACAAGCCTAATGTTAAATTTATGAAATACTGGGATTTCAATGCTTACATGTACATCGAGATCTTTTCAAGTACAAATCTGACAATTATCACATTGAGTTATATGAAGTACTGGGTGGAAAACTATTGTATTGACTTAATAGTAGGTGAAATAATCGTGTAATAATTTTTTCATAGGGTAAAATCAAATACTTAACTACATGTAACAACTCTCATGAGTCAAATGTGGTCTGATAACTCATGTGCTTACAAACAATGTAACGGCTACAACATTTTAGAACGAACTCCTTTCTGTATTCTGATTGATGTTTGCTTCTGTTTGCAGATTACTCAAGCTATACCTACTATGTCCCAATTGGAAACATTGTTGGCTATGTTGCTGGGTCGATAGTCTTTTGCATTCTTTGCATTGTGGTTGGTTTCTGTGTCCGTCGCCGACGTCGTCAACTTATAGCAAACGCTACAGTTGTTACAACACCTGGTGAGTGTAGAATAAGTTTATCTGACTATATTGTTTTTTATAGAGATCAGGCTTTAGTATTATTATTGAGAAAAAACCTGTTTAACGATCGGCCTGGTAAGTGATAACAGTGAATCAGATGTGTTGTTAAAAAACAAATTCAGAACTGAATGTCAACAAACTGATTAAGCCCAGAAAACACAATTTTAGGACAAAAGAGCAAAATATGATTTTTAAAATTTGAATGTGCTTTTGCTATTGTGAAACAAAAACCAGGCTACAGGAGTCGCAATTCTGTTGGCTGGTAGATTTTAGCTAAAGCCGCCACGAAAACTTTTCAGCTAAACCGGCGAATGTTCAAAAGTTGGATCTAGACTCTTCCACAGCATACAGATATTGATGTTACTCAAAACTTAATACACTATTTTTACTCCTCCCTAATACTATTAGATTACAAAACTTTAAAACACATTTGTTCAACTCACTCAATAATTCCTGATTTGTGTCTATGCATTTTTGTTATCGTTTTTTGGCATGACATGAAAAAAATCATTTTGTTGGTAATTACCAATGACAATAAAAAGGTTTGCACATATTTGCATAGATTAGTAAAGTTTTACTAATTTATTTATATGTTGATCTTTGTTGGATCAGCTAAACTTTCTTATACTTGCTTTTTAAGATCTTGCCTGACAGCTAACCATAAGATAATACTTTTTAAATAGCAACAGTCACGAGTGTTACTACCTCAAGCAGCATCAACTACCCTAGTGGACAAGCACCATACCCTACTGGACAAGCACTATACCCTACTGGACAAGCACCATACCCTACTGGACAAGCACCATATTCGAAACCTTAATGTATGTAAAGACGTTTCAGAGATTTCAAAACAACCAGCATATTTTCTACCAACTAAATCGATTCTCTTCTACACTTACAAACAATGCAACGAATGGGCCATCTGCTGTCAGCTTTAGAGCAATAGTTTATGGAGAGACTTATTATACTATTTTTTTTGGCTTGATACAATTATACTACTATTTGACTTGTTTGGGAATATACTCGTGATTTCTTTACTTTGATGATAGTATCTACCCTACTTTTTTATATGTATATAACATAAATTTTTAAAACTTAGTCAAATTTTGTATCAAATTAATGAAATAATTGTCATTATTATATTATGTTAATACTAGCTGTACCACCCGGTTTTGCCTGAGTAATAAAAAGTATTTGAACAGAAAATTGATTTGTATTTAACATATAACAACATTGGCTATTTTAACTTTCAAACTACATATCAGGAGAAAAGTGTTTTGTGTACTTGATATAAATTAGAAAAGAAAATAAAAACATATGTAAAAGTTTTTAAACTTTGTCAAACAATGGTAACTTTTCAAACTTCATATCCCGAAGGAAATTTTTTGTGCAAGTCAAATAAATTTAAAAAAAATAAAACAACTATAAAAGGGTTTGAATGTGAATGTGAAATAATTAGCAAATCATAGCCAGATTGAGTCTGTTTTAATAGGACTACAATAAATGATGATTCGATGATGATACAATTAATACGAACTAAGAAAACAAACTAAAAATACCGAATATGTTCAATTAATAATAAAAATTCTTGCATAGAAGTGTGTGTGTGCATAAAAAAGGTTTCTTTTCAACCAGAAGCTATCCTTAAAAACTTTGACTACAACGATACTGATACTTCTCGATACTAGTACAAATGTAAAAATAAGATATCGTACTGTCTTTGTCTGATCGAACAGTGAAGGAATGTCAAGGCTCTTTCTATGAAGATACTACAATTGTCCTCATAAAAAACTGGTCTTTACCGCGAATATAACAACTGAGCCTTACAAAAAACAAAAATTAAAATATGTTGTTTCATTGAGTTAATAGAATTGACAGTTTCAAATAATAGGTCATTTAGCGTGAGCATACGCTATATGGTATATGATAGTGCTTTTGATCAATACGCCTTGTATAGCTCAGTGGTAGAGTGAATGGATTTAAAACTTGCGGTTGCAATCTTTGTAAGTTCCAACCCATCTTTAAATTCCAGAATTTCAAATTTCAAGAATTTATTAGCTATAGCTGGACATACACATACACAGACACAAATACAATTATACATACCCAAACTTTGAAAAATATATATAAACAGATTGTCCAGTTCAACTTCATATGACTTCCTGCTTCAACTCACCAACTACCAGGAGACTCCAAAATCTGAAAATCTCGAGGTAGATCAGCACTTGAAAAGCATTGAGTCATGGGAGCAAAGTAAGTAATTGTGGTCATAGGATCTCTAGTAACTCATTACGTACCGAATTACGTACCGAATTATGTAGTGAGTCTCGTCACAGCATTTGTGTATGACAACGCATCATTTTGGGGATGAGAGCTAATGCCAAGAAAACATTATACATACGTATCAGTAAAGATAAGTTTTCTTTTGGAACAATTTATCAGCAATCAGCATCAGCAATAACCTTAAATAATCTAAACAATATATTATTACTGTATTGATTTACATTGTCTGAGGTTTTTGAAAACTTTCGATTAAGATAGCGTAATATTTATTTTGACCAATAACCTTATCACCAATATAATTATAGGTGCGTTACATTATAATACTATCCAATTTTTCAAAAACATGAACCTAAAGAGCTTTAGTGTATTCATAATAATGTCATCCTAATGAGAAATACTATCACTGCGTTTCCATTGGTGAGATTTTTTAAGCTTCGCATGAACATTTCTGATTAGTAAGCAGTTAAAACACATCAATTATATCAGTATTGTTTCAGCTTATTCAGGTTCTTCAATATCTTGGCTTTCAAATGAGCCATTGTTTGACATGATGAGACAGACATTGGTTGGTGTTTATAGGATTTCCTCAGAGCTCGACCACAGAATTTTTCAATGGTATAGGCTCGCAAATTATGACATCACAATTTTTATATTCGGTGTTGTGTGCTCTTACCGCCCACTTTTATCGCTTACCGCTTATATTTATCAACTACGATAATGACGCTAGTGGCAGGCGAAGGTAGGACAACTCCAGAGAATCAATGAAGATGAAAAAGGAATCAGTGTCATTAGCTCTCCATGTACAGATTATTTCTATAATAAATAGCTCAGATTCTAAGCACCATACTATGTTTTCCCGATGATATTATGCACTAGCCCTTTCTTTTTATTATGATGTTTAGGGGCACAACTGAGGCTTATTAATTACAAGCATTGCCGGATCTTGCTAGAGTGCATTTTACATATAGTCTTAGGGCCATGCCACTGCAGGTCACAATTTAATCGATGTGATTTCATTACCTTTATTAACAACAGTATACTTATTGAAGCATAATCATATTTAGAAAGCAACATGGAAAGCGGTACAAATTCTTCAGATAATAATTCTACTACAACTAAGGATGAAAAAAGCAAACTCTAACAATCACCCAAAATCTATCAACCCAGAACACGCGTTTGTATTGGTCGAGTGTTAGCATGATCTTGGGACATTGTTGATTATCTAGAATCCTAGTTTATTATTAGCGCTCTCTGGGTTTACGAGCACCGATTGTCACAGAAAAGCTCAGCCTCAATGGCAGTGAAAGAGATCATAAACGCTATTTATGACATCACATTGTAGGAACCACAACCAAGTGTTTTTTATTGCAGGACATACTTTTGACACCCTGTTTTTCATAGTTCTATTATTCTTCGCGTATTGAATATAGGCTCATTCGAAAGCCAAGACTCTGAAGTACTGAAAGATATGATAAAAGTACTGATATAATTGATGTGCTTTAAGTAATTAGCCTATCATGTCTGTAGTTAAATGGTAGGCAACGTTCATCTGCCTGTGTTGAGACAAAATCTAGCAAGGTCATTGCTGAGTATCATTTAGTAGCACTTGTGTATTGCCACAGCCAATATCTATACTAAGCCTCTGTGAAGCATTTGGTTGGCTGGTGTAGCCAGACGATTAGGCAGAATTTTATCTTGATATGCATACCTTGTGAATTAAACCTCATTTTTCATTCGTAACATTTCACGGCAAAACTTTCGATATTCTGTTGTTATTTAAAATTTTAATGTTGATTATTTGTTGGCGTTTGATAAAATTCTAATGATTTAGGCAAAATATGAAATCAAGTTGCATATGATTCAGTACTAATTTTTTGCTACGAATCGGGTGTTTAGTTGTTAAAAGTCATTTTAGTATCATATGGTAATTTTTTAAAAGTAAAAAACTGTGTTTTTTATAATGTATATTTTATATATATAATGTACATTTTATAGAAAAAACTACTCTACGGAATGCAATTATTCGATGGATTTAATAATTCGTGAATTCGCGTACTATCAATTCCGAGAATTATTAAAATCCGCGAATAACTGGTTTTATTTTTAACACAAGGGAGAATAACTACTACCTCAAACTAAAAATTAATAGCTAGGCAGAGTTAGTAAACATAGCTGAGTTCCAAACTTTTTTAAAACCATTGTCGGGGCTTTGAGTTAAGCCCATTGCCAATGCATCACACTTATTTACAAAACTATTCAAAGTTGTCACAAGTTATTCGGAACTCAGCACAGCATCATCATCATAAAAATCTCTCTTGCAGTTCTTTACATTGAAAAAACTCATAAATTACCACAAGTTGTTGGTTCACCAAAGGCCTCCAAATTGATGAATATTCATGAAAACCTCTGGATTCAGTTTAAAATTTATAGCTTAGCATTATTGACATAAATTTCTTAGCTAAATAGAAACATAAACATGTGGTATACGCACGCGAAGGTTTTACTCTATTGCTAGCTGCTTTTACGGATTAATTTATTCGCGATTGTGCTCATCCTCAAATAATTTAGTCCGCGAATATGCATAAAAAGACAATTCACACGAAATTTAACTCTGCGAATAATTTCATTCTGTAGGGTATATCATAGCAAAATATTCAAGTAGTTATCTTTTAGTACTAAATGGTTCTAGAGGGACAAAAACAGTTTACAAAAACCGCTGCTTTTTTGCAAATTATGGTCCGGTAAAAGTTAAATTGTAGTTAATAATGTTACACAGCTCCAACACTAAAGTACACAAACCTTTTATTACTTTAATAGTTTTATTTATTAATATTTGAGGTGTTAAAAGTTTTGAGATAGTAGATTTGCACATGTTCTGTAGAAAGTACAGTCACACGTTTGAGTTCTCTAAAATGTGTCTGAACTTGAACACTGATAATCTTGTTGCTATCAGGTAGTCTCTAAAACTAATAATATGAAAACTTCATTAACAAACTTCGTTAAGAAATTTTTTTATTAAAACAATTGGCTGAATTGCGAAAAGTTCATATTATAGCGCATGACTACACCATTTGATCGATCACTTCTCATTCGCTGCTTAGAAAGACCTTAACACTTTAAAGCTTTGATTTGCATCAAAGTGTTTTTATTTATCTGCCCATTTTTTCTCATTAGATTCCAAAATGTGGAAAAAGCAAGTAATCTCTTTATCATTAACAGAAGTTGTCTTCTCATTGCTCATTATTTGAAGGGTAGATTACTCACGAAACATCAAACAAATAATGACAGTAAGTGGTTTGTAACAGTCAATAAAAGAAAAAAATTTAAACGAATCAATATTTGATATTGATTCACTTTTAATATTTAAGCTGCTAGGGAAAAGTACTAAAGGGAGACAAAATTTAAGACCCATATTTTACGCCCGAGGATGTTTCAAGATAAAAATTAGCAAAACTTGATCGCGATTGAAATGTTCGGATCAATTGAAGGCGCAATATAATGTCTATAATTGCAAACTTGAACTTGCAAACTCTATAATGCTTCAGCTTGAACACAATAGCTGTTATCAACTATTGCAACAACAACAACTAGTGACGTCATTTTGCACGTATTTTGCTTCGGAACGTTTTAATTGCAATGAAGTTGTATCGATGTGATTTTAGATACGTCGTGGCAATCAAATCACCTAAGGCATAAAAAACAATCGCAAATAAAAAAATACCAATACTTTCTGAGAAATCTACAAAAGTTTTGTGTAAGTTTATTTTTAGGCACTTCCTTAAAAAATTGTGATCTGTTTACAAAATATGATTCTAGGAACAAACCGTGCATAATTTGTACATTTTTGCAAAGTTAAAATTTTCAGAAAAACCAAATGGAAGGAAACATATTCAGCTACAACAAAGCTTATAACCAAATTTACGCAAGCGAAGACAAATCGACTTGTAAAAACTGAACAGCTCACAGAATATAGACTCATTCTCTACAATATAATAATCATTTTTCCATGGGTGTCACTATTATAATAGTAGCCCACAAGTATTTTGACTAGCAATCCACAACTAATCAAAACCAAAGCATGCTCGTTTTTAGCTGTTATGACAGAAGCACTTTTGGGAAAATTGTTATTGTGTAAAGTTTTAGAATGTTATCAGAAAATGCTTTGGAAGACATTTGATCCTTCATAGCCTCAAAACTTTGTTTTAGCCTTGACCTTATCTTTCATACAAACATCAAATCTAGAGGTCTGAATATTTAAGCCTTTGTTTCCCGGTCAAGCCTTGTATGTTATTTTGCAATAGATAATTTTCTTTTGCAAACACTTTATGTTGGAACTCATGATGCTTTTTGGATTTTTAGGGCTTTTAAAACACCTCAAAACATGCTTCTTGACAAAATTTTACTACCCATTGCAAAGTTTCACAGTTTGATAACTTTCCTTCGACCTTCAAGACAAAAAATTTTTCACTTTTTGCTCACGAAGGTTGCAATCAACAGTTTTTCTATGTTTAGTTACCATCTGCAGACTGCCGATGTTTCTTTACAACCTGCAGAGGCTGCCGATGTTAACTAACTACCTGCAGAGGCTGCCAATGTTTCTTTATTACCGGAAGAGACTACCAATGTTTATTTGCTATTTGCAGAAACCTCTTCTCCCTTTAGTGAATGGGCTATTTTCGGAATAGTATTTGCATGTATCCTAGTGGTGCTTCTTTTAATTGTCTGCTGCATGAGTCTATGCAGGAAAAGACGCTACCATCCAGAGTCAGCACCTCTCATCCATGACCGAGTCTACCGCTCTCCTGCAGTTGTGGTTGCCCCTAGACCTCTTGTCATTGCTCCTAGACCCGTCATTGCTCCAGTGAGGAAGCCAGTAGCTGTTGTAAAAACTGGCGGACAGCGGGAAGGAGATAGAGAGTCTGTCTCTGACAGAGCAATTACGAGTACGTTAGACTAGGTCCGAACTGTACTTTATTATAAACAATACGACAATCAAGGATTTTCAAGGATATGAAAGAAATTAGGGACAAAGCTATTTCAAGTTTGGCACAATGATAACACAAATAAGGATCACCTTAAATCTGTTCTTTATCCAAATAAAAGTTGTTATGAGAGTTTGATAACTAATAAAAAATTTGAAAAAACTCACTTGACTTTAGAAATCCAAAAGTTATTGCTGATAATAAACTAGAAGTGCCCAATTTATTAAACGAGTCATGCTAGCTAAGTTGACTTTTTGTCAACTTAAAAGTCAAATGAGACAAACTAGCTATGGGAATATTTAAAAAAATATCATTTTTTCACTATAGCTTCTCAATCTTGCTAACATGCAAAAAACATGATTGTCTGTTTTTTTAAACACATTTAGGCCTAGGCCTGAGTTAGTTCGATTCAATGTTTTTCCACCCGGTCCTATACCTTAGTAAACTTGGTTATGACGTTTCACAATGCTTTTGAGCATTGTGAAACTTCTGACTTATGTACATTTTTCCAAATTTAGTCTTTTGTCTGAAGTAATTGATAGAAATAGGAGAGGACAACTCTCAATTCTGGATGATACAATGCTGAATCTATGCTTGTAGATCATATGGTGATAGGTTTTCAGTATTACTCTACAGTTTTTAATTCATTAGGCTGTTAGTTTTTTAGATGTTGCCAAAATACCGAGGAAACTTCTAAACGACCGAGGAGCGAAAAATGACTGCCGCCACTTTAGTTTTTAATGACACTGATGAAAATCCTTAGTAATAAAAAGAAAAAAATTGACAAAAATAGAAACCTTATTTTTTTCTCATAAACATTGGTTCCCTTAGTCATACAAATATACACTCTCTCAGGTTTGGTGTACAACAACCATTATGTTCCTGTAGATAGCCTTAAAACATTACATCTTTGAACGATTGGGAAAAAGCCATTCACTATATTTGATTTTTGATTATTTAGCCGAGTTGTACCATCTAGAGCCTCAAAATGTTATTTAGTTCAAAAGGAGTTGTGCTATCCTAAGAGCTTTCGCAGTCGATTGAAAGTTATTAACATGATCTAGGATCAGGGGACTTGCTTGTGTACAAGGTACATGTACAAGGTTAGACTTCGAAGTGTTGAAATTATAAGATTCAGTCGCTGAAAGCTTGTCTAAGGGTTTTAACAACAGATCACAATACTGTTACGTCAAAGTGTTAGAACCACAGCAGATAGTACAAACAATGCTGTCTTTTTAATGAATAAGAGATACTCCGGTAAAAGAGGAAATATTTAAACATCTATCAAGTTAGGAATGGAATGACTAGCAAGCGAATAAGCTCATAATGTGACATTTTCTGCTTAAACCTTTGACTACATATTGGAAATGGGAGCAGTATAATTTGGCAATAATTGTTCAATCAAAAACAAATAATAGAAAAATTATGAGCAACTTAAGATGAAAGGTTTTTTTGGCTAGTTTATAATAAATAGCAATAAGACAGATAATGCAAATACAAATCAGCTGCCAACAAAACAATGATAAGCTTATTAGGTTATTTTAAAATATATAGGTTTTTATAGATAATATATAGGTTTTTATAGATAATATATAGGTTTTTATAGATAATATATAGGTTTTTATATATAATATATAGGTTTTTATAGATAATATATAGGTTTTTATAGATAATATATAGGTTTTTATAGATAATATATAGGTTTTTATAGATAATATATAGGTTTTTATAGATAATATATAGGTTTTTATAGATAATATATAGGTTTTTATAGATAATATATAGGTTTTTATAGATAATATATAGGTTTTTATAGATAATATATAGGTTTTTATAGATAATATATAGGTTTTTATAGATAATATATAGGTTTTTTACTTTAAGGAGAAAAGCTTATGCAAAGTTTTAAAGCCCATCAACTATATCAGTACTTTTATCATATATCTCAGCACTTCAGAGTCTTGCCTTTTGAATGAGCCTATATTCAATACGCAAAAAATAATAGATCTATGAAAAACAGGGTGTCAAATATATGTCCTGCAATAAAAAAAATGCTTGGTTGTGGTTCCTACAGTGTGATGTCATAATTAGCATTTAGCCTTTGGTCGTCGATTCGTTTCGCTGCCATTGAGGCTTTTCTGTGACAATCGACGTTCTTAAATCCTGAGAGTGCTAATAATAAACTAGGATTCTAGATAATCAACAATGCCCCAAGATCGTGCTAATGCTCGACCAATACAAACACATGTTCTGGGTTAATAGATTTCAGGTGATTGTTAGAGCTTACTTTTTTCATCCTTTCGTTCAATTTAAACATTTATAGTATTATTATCTGAAGAAATCGTATCGCTTTCCATGTTGCTTTCTAAATATGATTATGCTTCAATGAATATACTGTCATAGATAAAGGTAATGAAATCACATCAATTAAATTGTGACCTGCATTGGCATGGCCCTAGGACTATATGTAAATTGCACTCTAGCGAGATCACGCAATGCTTGAAAATAATTAGCCTCAGTCGTGCCCCTCAACATCACAATAAAAAGAAAGGGCTAGTGCATAATATAATTGGGAAAACATAGTATGGTGCTTGGAATCTGAGCTATTTATCATAGAAATAATCTGTACATGGAGAGCAAATGACACTGATTCCTTTGTCATCTTCATTGGTTCTTTGGAGTTGTCCTACCTTCGCTCCCACTAGCGTCATTATTGTAGTTGATAAATATAAGCGGTAAGCAATAAAAATAAGCAGTACGAGCAAACAACACCAAATATGAAAAGTGTGACATCATAATTTTCAAGCTTGTACCATTGAACATTTCTGTGGCCGAGCTCTGGGGAAATCCTGTAAACACCAACCAATGTCTGTCTCACTATGTCAAACAATGGCTCATTTGAAAGCCAAGATATTGAAGAACCTGAATAAGCTGAAACAGTACTGATATAATTGATGTGCTTTAATCAAGCTAAAGATTTAATACTGAACAGGAGTTGTATGCTCGTGCAACTTGAAGAACTTTATTGCATTGAAATTCTGCTAGTCGATTACTTAGGAAAGATTTTTAGTACAGCAGGTTATGAAGTATTTTGTTAATATAAAAGCTTTGAATGAAAATGTTTTTAGCAAAATCATAACCATGCTAGTAGAGGTATCATAGCAAATATTTCTGTCTAATTCTATCTTTTATTTTCCTTCCAGTTCTATTGCTCTAGAAAACATACACTCCCCTCTTTCATCGTCACCATTGAGGACCTAAGACTAACCGTTTAACCAGAAGTGAATCAGGCTCACTGTCTATTGTCCACTGTCGTGTATAAATTTGAGTATATGCAATACTTTTGTTTTTGTATGTTTCGTATACGCTATATCAGCAGTTAAAGATGTGGTTGTGTCAAATTTGAGTTGATTTTAAAAGAAAGTATTTTTTTGTCTATCAGTTGATATGCTGTTTGTTGTGTTAGGCAATCTCATTGTCAAGATAATTCAAGATTAAAATGGAAAAAAATTGATCACGGTAAAAACGCTCAGGCCAAAAAAACATGCTCAGACTTGCCCAAAATGATGTAATGTGTGATACAACCTGTCTCTAACTCTCGAATTCACATCGGCTAATGCGATGAAAGTCTAGTCCTACGCGGCTCCATTGATATATATTTTATTTTGTATTTGCTTATGTTGGCTAGAATAAAACTTTAAATCCAGCTACTGATACATTATTATAAATGTTTCAAGTGCCTCAAATAAGGGAAATTGAAAACTTGTCATATTAACTTCCTCTAAATGCTGTGTGAACATTTGAGTACAGACTACCAATTCTACCGGTCTACGGTAATTAGGTCGTTGAATTAGCTTTTTTCATCACGGCCTTTGTATCAGCTAAGTTCTTAGTTGCTACACGCATACCGGAAACTAGCTACTAAATAAAATAGGCACGCCGCCATTTTTAGAAATAATAGGTTCGAATATATAGCGAAACCAACTGCATTCCAAAAAGCCATGTATAGTCTACGTTATCTAGTCATTATTAGTATCAATTTGTAGAAAGTTTTACTGGTCTCATTCGATCAGTTAATTCAAGTACAAAACAAATGGTTTTATGAGTTGACCATAATAGTTATCGCAAAACAACGTCAAGTTCGTTGAAATCAATTAACCCACCAACTCCGACAAAGGATTAATAAAACCATTCTTGCACCTGGTTGGCGGTTTGTAGACTCAGCTGTTTTCACTTAGTAGGGTGGAGCACAAAATTTTTTGAACTTAATATTTGGTCCGCTGGAATTGAGTCGAGCTATTCAAAAGTACTTGTCAATTCAGCTCTGATTCCACTTCATAAATCCATCTATCAGAGAAGATTTCAGAACAGATGATAACAGGGCTATAATGTATTCAATATGTTCTGAAAATCATGTTTTGCATTGTCTTCAACAATAATATTTTATTATATAATTTTTACAAGCCAAAATGTTTTCATCGAAGCACAAAACTTTTATTAAAAACATCCATCCAAGTCGTGGCCATTCACATAGTTTCAGTTCATATAATAGGACATATTAATCTACTGAAGCAAACTCAAACAAAACATATTATGGTTTGTGCAGCACACATTCGTGTATCTCTTTCCCATTTATGACAGTTTCCAGACCGACACGACAGCTCCGCTAGTGAACCTGTAAACATAAACATCCTGCAACATTAAAACAAATGTAATAAATATCATTCATATATATATGTCGTTCTAACGCGTATCTACTGAAAGCTTTCAATTTGAGAGTTAGATAGGTTGCGAGTGTAATTTTCAAAACAAATAAATATTTAACAAAAGCATAAATAATCCAAACCAACAGTTCGAAGCTTTGTTTCTGAGAGTTGAAGATGAGCATTGAGCAATCGATTTTCCTCACTTTTTACACACTGAACATTAATTCTAATCATAAATCTACTTTACTAGCTAAAAGGCCAAAGAAATCGCTATAGCTAGGTAAAATGATAAAGAGTTATGCAACAATGATTCGTGATAGCAAAAAGTTATCATTTTACTTATTAGTAGATGTATTCATGACTAATAAAATTATTACCATTAGCTTAGAATATATTTATAGGATACCCAAAGTTGAAGATAAATTTACCTCTATTCTCCTATCTTCTTCTGCAGCATAACGCTGCTGATGCCTGTCAGCTCTAACCATAACCTGTCTGCATGTCTGATGATTAATGTAAAATAAGTATGTCGATGCGCGTAGCTACTAGAATCTACTACTAGTCGGTACGCATAACTAACTAGTAATAAAGTAATCTCCCTAACAACGAGAATCTTCGACATCACAGACAACTCGTTTTACGAATGATAACATTTAACATGACCTATATAAAAATTTCGTCCTGATGATTGGCTAAAGAAGAGTTCCTATATTTATTGCTCGCGGACTCTTTTCAGATGTATCACTCGTTACGTTATGAATGAAGCACCCGCTGGAATCTGAGCTTTTTAAAAGATGGCCTCATTCAAACACATATATCTCTAGACAGGGTTAGTCTACAAAAACAAAAATAACATCAAATTGTAGCTGATGTTTTAGCCTTTTATTGGTTTTAAATTCATTAAATCAACTTTTTTGACGCAACCACATCTTTAACAAGATCTGAGACATTTATTTAAATGGTTAACTTCTGTCTGAAGCTTTCAAGTAATTCAATGCTGTTTTTAAGTAATCTCTGCTAATTTATTTGAGTAAAACATGTATCTGTACATTATTATTTAATAGTAATTTTTAACATAAGCGAGTAGGTTTTATTTTCACCACACTATCTCATTCTTGTGTGAGATTAGCTAGGTAACCGCAGACTTACGGCAGTAACGGCAGACTTATGGATAGAGATGTTGAACTAGAAAGATGGCTTTAAAAAAAAACTATTGCTTGAGCCAAAAACCTGGTAATAAACTGCTCATGTACCTTTGGTTGTTAAAATCTCAATAATACAGTTGTATACTGGGAAGTTGTCTTTTCCAAAGCCAGAGTAAATGCAGAATTTCCTTTTTGTGTACATATTTTCATTACAGCATTGGTGTGATGAAGGACTGTGGGTAATGTGTAAGAGGCAGCTTTATAGGAGGGTTGTGCTTCTTGCTATTGAGTAAACTACATATTTTATTGTGGTGTATATTAGAACAGAAAATGATTGTCGATTATTTGGCCAAATACTCTATAGTAATTATGGTGGACAGTTTATCGTCAAAATGGTACCTTTTCGAGTAGCAGGTGAGTTCATTTAGCTGCTAGCTTGGTAATAGTTCAGTCTCTCATATACTGGCTCAATAGTTGACCTGGTTTGTCTTCTACCGGCTAGTTGTCGGACATTCATGGTTCCTGCTAGGTCATGCGCTGGCCCAGTCTTCTCTGGCGTGGCCTCAGTTCAACAGGGCTAGTCTGAGTGCCTCTCAGCTCGGTCGGGCCAGGCCATCTTCTTGACCTCGGCACGGCCGGCTGACAAGAACGGCTTTTCTCAGCCCTAGGTCCAACTATCCTTTTTCTTTACCGTGTGACCAAACCCTTCAGACATTGAGGTCAAGGTTAGATAATCATTATGTGCGTGAGAAAAACAAGATACTAGCAACTGCACCTTATCACTTTTGGACTTGTATCCATATGAAAGATAACTGAGTTTATCTATTTAAGGTACGTGCATACACACCTTTTTACACAGCTTTTGACCGACACATTTTCATGATGAGCTATCTGTCAAGTCATGTGACAAGCGACACACACCCCTTTTGTATAAACACTCCCGAGGGAGCTGATTATTAATTTTCTGGCTGTAGCATACTCGACAAGTTGTCTTTTTGAAAGAGTTCAAGTTTAAAAATGAACACCTTTTTCGCTTTTCTTTTGGTTTCATGTCTGAGCTGCAGTTTTGGTTATGACAGGAATATTTATATGGACGACTCAACATATTGCTCAGGTTTTTCTTCAGCCGTGCAACTAGTGGGCTACTCACAAGGTGTAAATATTAATGCATGGTCGGGTACCGTACACCATCCTTTAGCCAGTGGATGCACGACCACGATAAGCGCATCGGAGGCGTATGGAATGAAGTTCGAACTTATGAATAAATTCATTGGTTACGGTAGTGGAGTCACCCTAAAAGTCTACAGTGGTCTTACCACAACCAGCTCCAATTTGCTAGTAAGTTGCTTACCAATTTAGCACTGTATTTAGAATTTAGACATGTCTTGTAAAATAGCTATGTAATATATTTAATATAATATAATATTTTATTATATTTTAATATATTGAAACATGTCTGTTTGTAAAGATTTAAAAATTCTAATTGATTTTAAAAGCTGCACTGAGCTTAATACTTAACAAACGCTAAGCCAAGAGGTGCTTTTAGCTGAAATTACTTGGTTTAACTCTTTGATCTTGGATATACAAGCAGGTTCTCTGATGCAAAACAAACTAGCAATTAATAAAATTCCATCGACTTTGAAATCGCTTAGAACGACAAAATCTCTTTTGAACTAAATGCCATTTTAAAGCCGCAAGTTTGTTAAACACTATAATAAAATCAAATGCAGTAAATATTTTTTCGCAGTCCTTCATCGAAGTGACGTTTTGGATGTACCGAAAAGAACACAATGATTGCATCACACTGAGTATGATAGAGTGGGTCTATTTGTTATGCATAAAAAACAAAACAGCATAATAAAACTATTTGTTTTACACTTACACTAAAACAAGTAGTTCTAGTGTAAGTCTCTTATTGCTGATGAGAAAAAACTTTCTAGCTTTGCCCCTTTGTGGGCCTTCAATACCAAGAATTTTAATCAGTGTGTCATTAAAGCCAATTTTTCCTCACAGGCATTTTTTATTTTTTTGTCGATTACATTTGCCCTGGTGATTTTGATGATATCTAAAAACAATTGTTTAATCAACCTGAAACTCCAGAATTATACTGAAATCATATTACATGAGAGTTGCCTGCCACTTGACATTAGCCTGGCACATTGCCAATGCGTGCAATTACATGCATGCACAAAGTGACAAAAGTTTCTTAATTCTACTTCAGCTGAAAGTGTTATTTTAAATTTATATTTAAACCATGTGATTTCGCATATATGCCTATACATAACATGATATTTATCTTTAGTTATAGCTCTATAGATAGTCAACTTTATAGCCAATTATCTAGTTTCCTATATATAGTTCCATAAAATTATTTATTGGTAGTTTTCCATATAGCTCTGTATAGTTCTATATTGTTTCACAAAGTGTGAATTTAAAGATTTAATAAAATGGCTATTATTTTATGTAAAGGCTAATGTTTAAAAAAAAGAAGGGTATTGTGAATTTTTTTGGAAAATTCTCAGTAGCAGCTCTACAGGTAATTTTTGCAACAGAATTCTGTTTACATGTTTAGTCTCAGATTTTACGTCTGCTCCATTCTGAAAGTTATCTGTAAAATTTTTTAAAAATTGAATCTAATATTTATGGAAAGTTGAGTTAAACTAAAATTATATAACACAGATAAAATACATGAAAACTTTGTTGTAAACATTCTGTCAAAGCTCATATTTGCAAATGTAGATGATAAGACATTTTGATTTTGTTTTCCAGTTGTAGTAATTTGTTAGTTTAATTTACAATGTCTCAGTGTGATCTCACTGAGTGATTTCATATCTAAGAAAACTTACAAAAGACATGTATTTACTAATTGACATACTGAAGGAAATGGTTTAAATTTGTTGAATACAAAGCTGTGGGCTTCAGTGAACAAGCTGTTTGTTCAATAAATACCGGTAAAAAAATATTTTTATATTTTACGACAAATAAACAAAAGCTTACCACCTGTTACTTAATACCTACCATTTAAAACCATCTACCTGGTATCCACCAACTACTTACCATTTACCATCTGCTACCTACCACTTGCTGCAAACTTCCTACCATTTATCACTTACCAATAACTACCTATCACTTACTACCTAATACCTACTCCTTACAACTAACTACCTACCATTTCCCATCTACTACCCACCACTTACTACGCACATGTACTACCTACCATTTACTACTTACCAATAACTACCCACCACTTACCACCTACTGCTTACCACTTATTAATTACTACCCACCACTTACCACCTACAACTTACCACTTACTAATAACTACCCACCACTTACCACCTACTGCTTACCACTTATTAATTACTACCCACTACTTACCACCTACAACTTACCACTTACCAAGTACTACCTACCACTTACCACATGCCAACTATTATCCCCTATGGCTATTTACCTACAATTTACCATCTAAAGTTAGGTTCTTCACTCATGAACCATTCTTGTTCTCACTGGTCAGTGCATACTGTTTCAAGCAGCATGAGAGACTTTTTGACAGTTTATAATGAGCTCATTAAGCTATCATTTTAGGTCTTGAAAGTTAATTATTGCATTGCAAATGACTAAGATTTTTGTTTAGTAAAAGAGTGCTTCTAAACAAGCTGTTAGATTAGCATGCCTACCGGCTTGACCATATGAGCTGGAACATGCAAGTGCTTGCTTATTCTAGTGAAAATATTTTAAGCAGAGAAGTTTAACTTACCACGAAAAGGTGTAATTTAAACAAACTGTAGCTGTAAAAAAAGGCTTAAAGATCTTTGGACTGTATGATAACAAGAAATAGCAGATGCAGTAAAAATAATAAAGTGTTTAAAAATTTGTTATAGAAATATTGATAACCTAGAAGCAAACTCACTACAGTTAATAACTAGTAACAATGATCTACTTATTCCATAGTCAAGTTCAGAACATATTAATCAAGTAAGGTAGTCTAGTTTCAATTTTAACACCTAGCAAAAGTTACTTGGTTCCTGATCAAAGGATTAGTATGAGATATGAAAATTTAGAATACAAGATATGGCTCAGGGTGAGTTGGAAAGGATGACAAAGGAGAAGCAGCAAAAAAAAGGAAGTAGGAAATAGAAAGAGTGAAGGAGAATAAAAGGCCAAGAATGAGGGTCAGCGTCTTCAGAGCAAATTGAGCTCCTCAATCATTAAAGTCTGTTGTTATCGAATCAAGATATGTAGTCAGTTGATTCACGTGATTTCATGCTCTTGTAGGCAACATACTCATCGGGATCAAGCACAAGCACCTCTTACACTTACACGACAGAAGGCTATATCACGATCAAACTCTATAATCCATATCATTCTACAAACTACGACTTTTCAATTTATGCCACAAATTATGGTATGTAAAAGTTCCATTTCATTATTGTGATCATAGCTGTATTCAGAAATTATTACAACATTATAAAAAATTTGATTGTAGAGCTCAGGTTAATGTAAATTTATAAATGGCAGTTTTTATCCTTTGGTTAGTTTTTTGTTACTTGAATTACATTAAAATAATTTATTTCTTTGAATTAAACAGGGAATGTTTGCATGGTCAAAGTATTCAAGACAGTTAAACAAAATTGACAAACATCGATACAATCTTTAATCATCCGAAGGTAAAACTTTATTGTGGAAATAGGATTTTAGGTGACTTACGTAGTCTACTGTTTATCTAGCTCCTTTTTGAAAAGTGTATATTTTTTGACAAGCGATATATATATCAACAATCACATATTTTCAAAACATCAGGTATTGTCTAAAGGTTGCTAAAGCACTTTTTGAAATTAAAGTATAAGCCTGTGTAGCCTTTGGTTTTTTAACGAGTTAAAAGTATGGACATCCGGTCCAATTCCATCTCAGTCTAATTATAAATGCCATCTTTAAAAGATGATGCAATATTGACATAACCACTGCAGTGATGTTTTATCTGCTTCACCATTTACCCACTTATCTAAGTGATAAGGTGTTGGCTGTCACCACATCGACTGAGATAAGGTAGATACAAAACCATACATACACATGAAAAATATTGGCAAGACTACTCGTTGCTTTAAGCCAAATATCTCTAGCATGTTTAGCTTAGATTCTTAGTTGAGTTTAGAGTTCTTAATGGCATCAGCATGCCAAAGTCACCTAGTAAAAATTGCTGATCTAAACTGGTTTCTAGTAAATATTTCTGATTTTATAAAGGAACATGTCTGTATAACACTACAATAAGAGTTTAATGCAAGAGTTTTAAACAATTGAAACCTAAATTAATATCAATGATATAACACGGGTTTTAAGATTCGCTGCTTTATACACCCATGTTACAAGTTATTTGTTGAATTTTACCAAATACAGAGGTGACAACTCTAGCATTAAATTTTATGAAATACTGGGTTGGTGATACCTACACTAAATTTTTTTCAAGTACAAATCTGGCAATTCTCATATTGAGTTAATTAAGGTACTGGGTGGAAAACTCTTACATTGATTTATGGTAGGTGAAATAATCGTGTAATAATTTTCGGATAAAAAACACTTACCTAAAAACGCTCATATGTTAAATCAGGTCAAACGTGGTCTGACAACTATTGTGTTTACAAACGATGTAGCAACTACAACATTTTTGAGTTGACGTTTTCTGTATTTAAATTTGTGTTTGCTTCTGTTTGCAGATTACTCAAGCTATACCTACTATGTCCCGATTGGAAACATTGTTGGCTATGTTATTGGGTCGATAGTCTTCTGCATTCTTTGCATTGTGGTTGGTTGCTGTGTCCGGCGCCGACGTCGTCGCCTTATTGCAAATGCTACCGTTGTTACAACACCTGGTGAGTGTAGAATAAGTTTATCTGATTATATTGTTTTTTTTTTATAGAGATCAGGCTTTAGTGTTGTTATTGAGAGAAAACCTGTTTAACGATCGTTCTGGTAAGTGATTACAGCGAATCAGATATTTTGTTAAAATAAATTCAAAGTTGAATGTGAACAAACTGATTAAGCCCAGCAAACACAGTTTTAGGACAAAAGAGCAAAATATGATCATTAAAATTTGAATGTGCTTTTGCTGTTGGAAAACAAAAACTAGGTCCAAGGAATCGAATTTTCGTTGGCTGTTAGATTTCAGCTAAATCTGCCCAAAAACTAGTTAGCTAAACTGGTGAGTGTTCAAAAGTTGCATTTAGATCTTACCACAGCATACAGATATTGATAGTGATGTTACTACAACCTTCAATACACCATTTTCACTCCTCCGTAGTACTACTGGATTACAAATCTTTAAAACACATTTGTTCAGCTCACTCAATTATTCCAGATTTTAGCCTGTGCATTTTTGTTGCCATTCCTTTAGCATGGCATGAAAAACACCACTTTGTTGATAATCACCAATGACAATAAAAACGTTTACATATAAGCATAGATAAGTGAAGTTTTGCTAATCTATCTATATGTTGATTTTTTTTGGATCAGCTAAACTTTCCTGTACCTTTTTTTAAGATCTTGTCTGACAACTAACCAAAAGATATCCCTTTTTTAAATAGCAACAGTCACGAGTGTTACTACCTCAAGCAACGTCAACTACCCTACTGGACAAGCGCCATACCCTACTGGACAAGCGCCATACCCTACTGGACAAGCACCATACCCTACTGGACAAGCACCATACCCTACTGGACAAGCACCATACCCTACTGGCCAAGCAACATATCCAAAACCCTAATGTATGAAAAGACATTTCAGAGAAAACAACTAGCATGTTTTCTACCAACGATATTGATTCTTTTTTATTTTCACGAAGAATTCCAGCTGCTGTCTGCTTTAGAGCAAAAGTTTATAGAAAGGCGTGAGGCTTATTATACTATTTTTTTATTGACTTGTTTTGGGATATACTAGTGATTTCTTTACATTTGCAATTTTATTTACTTTACTCTTTCAGACATTTATAACTTAAATTTTTAAAAGTTCGTCAAATTTTAATTAAAAATAATGAAGTGTTTGTCATTATAATATCTGACTTATTCTTAGAGGCTCAGCAAAAGTTACACACCTATACTTAAAACATGCACTATTAAACACAAGTGGTTTGAGAATATAATGAACTATACAGACAACTAGAGTTTGTTTGGACTAGTACAAAATGTTTAGTCATTTAAAAAGTTCAGACATTAAAATTGAATACAGTGCTGTACATTAAGTTGTCATTATATTGTCTCATGTACATATTCATATTCTACAATAGAGTACAATATGCTTATACAGTAAAAATGAAAGAGTGAAAATGGTTATATCTTCAATAGAATACAATATAATATTAATAGCAGTAATAATAATAGCAATAATAATATATACTAGTTAAAATTACAGTACTATACGCTTGCGCAAAACTCAGCCACCGGCGCTGTTTTTCGAGAGAGCCACCTACGTGTATTTCTCGAAGTTGCCATTCTTTGGACAAATACGACTACATCGGACAATCGTCTGGACACCTAGATGTCATGCAGACGATTGAAAGTCCAAGGAAGTGACATCCAAGAAAGCTGAAGCTGACTGAATTACAAATGTGATTAAAAACTAACAACGTACTTGGCTCATCAGTTCACAATTTGAAATTTCTAAAAGTGTGCAATTTGATAATTTCATTTGCACTCGAGCACTTATTAGAAGCAACAAACGCAATTTGTGCAAAAGTCATCAGGAGCTAAGCCTCTAAAGTTTTGAAAGTAATCGTTTACCAACTTGTTACTAATTAGGTTTGAGAGATCTCAAAAGTTTAATGTAGATGCAGTTAATTAAATCAAGTATCACAGCTATTTGGTGCCTTGTGTCTCACAGTAAGTGGTTTAATACTTTACAGAATTTGCTGCAACCATTTATTGCTCGTCAATAAATCAAACCACCTGGAATCTTGGAATATAGAAAGCAATATATATATATATATATATGTCAGCAAAGATATAATAAAATGCTTCTCATCTCATTGTTCTAACGTCTATCGGCTCAATGGCTGGCCTGGCTGTCTCTATCGATCAGTGGCTGGCCGGCCGGCCATACTTCTGGTCGAGTCGAGGGCTTGCCCGGTTTCTTCCGGCCTCGGCCGACAGGCCTGTTTATGTCTCTAACAGCTCAAAGAGGCCAAGCCATCCTTTTGGTTTCAGTACAGCTGGATGGCCATAGGGGTGTTCCTTGTTGCTTGGCTCAGCTGTCTTTTGCCATCATGTTACTATACAACAGCTGAAGTTAAAGATGACAATCAACGGTGAACTTTCAAATTTGATGTAACCCAATGGTATTGATATTAAGCTAAGTAAAATTCCATGAGTTGAGCAGGGTAAGTAGACTGGATAAGTAGACGGATAAGTAAAGGAGTAGACATATGTTTTCGAGACATATGTTTGTTTTTAATAAGAAATTAAGGCTATTAAATGCAACATAATAACCAAGACATGCTACAGCATCAGCAGTGCTAACATACTCTGTGGTTCAAGACCGCATGAATAGCTAAATGTTAAACTACCTGTTACAAGCCACTCCTTGTTTTATCAGTCAGACATCATCCTGCAATGTTTGTTTAGAGGCTAAGAGCATTGTTATCTCTCGTATTCTCCTTCAGTTATCTCTGTCGGGCTATTTTCAATAGCTGGCCAAATATGGTGAAGTTCATGTCTTTCCCGCAGTGCTTAATGGTGTCATGTGATGGTCCAAATCAAATAATATTGTTAACATGCAAGAATGTTGAAATTTGTGAAGAGCTAGTGAAGCTTTGAAGAGTAAGCAAACAAAAATAACCTAGAGATATCTTGGGATTGGTATTTTATGGAATGGTTACAAGCAACTCATTTCCCTCTATATGTTTTCCTTTATAATGATATTGATTAATATGAAGGATAACTGCCATATTTCACACAAAAAGTAACATATATTTTTTGTTGTATTAAACTGTTTATATTTATCTTCTGTAATCTGTGTCGATGTAGATCAAAGCTGTTTTCTATACTCTGAATTCATGAAATAATTCAAGGTGACTGGTCAGTCTGGGAAATAGCCTGAAATGGCAATGACTGTAGATATAATATTTTACATTGGCACTCTTTTTTAATTTCAACTTTTTTTCCTTTGGCTAATACCACAATGCCAAGAACTTCTTCTTAGCAGTGAATCTATCATTAAGTTTTAAAGGCTTATAAATTAGATGAGAACATGACTCTGAAAGTAATGAATTATTGGAGAAATAGAAACATAACTTAAATTGTTCATTAGTGTAGATATATAGATGTAACACAACATTTATTTTAATACCTTGCTGCACAATATTATGTATTTTTAATTAGAACATCTTTACATTAAAAATCAAAGCCTCACCTCGAGTAGTTGCACCAACTAAACAATCTTATCTTAGAACGTCATTATGGTGCCAGAGGCACTGCATCCATGACATGGTCAAGTTGCGATAACTGCTGTATAGCTAGCTAATTGCTATGACCAGTAAAAATAGGTGCTTTCACGGCCTTAATCATGACAAATCTATAAGAAACATTGAAGTTTCAAGATTTTAAAGCGAGGATGGCATTATTTGTAGAAAACGTTTTTTTCACACTAAATGTGCCGTAGTTAACAGATGGAGTTCTTTCCACCCATGAGAACTTTTTGACAATACAGAACTCTGCTCTTGTTATACAAACTATTATTCTGCAATTCCTACTGTTGGTTAGATTGAAGAAGTTGGTAAAGTTTCCAAAGGTAATGCTACTAGAGAGCCCTATATAAAGCCATCTTTCATGAAACACTTTAATTATTGTGTGTGTTATTTTTTAATGATTTTCAAGATCACAAGATGATCAAGGTTTCACAAGTATATATTCGTATAATAGGAATTGTGTTTAAATACAGATGGTTTAAAATGATTAAGTACTTTTATGATAAAAGGCTCATATTTTTATAGAGATCACCTTGCAAAGTGACTTCTATAACAAACAAATTTTGCAAAGTGAAGATCTACTGTATATAACATGCGGAAACTATTTTTTGACTTTTGCATTTATGGGCCAGCTATTGTGAAACATTTTAAATTTTTGTTTGTATACTGGTTAAATTTTTATCAATGAAACAAATAAAACTGCATCAACTAAGAGCTATAACAATTTATGTAATTTATTAAAGTTATTATTTTATTAACTCTTTTAATGTAATAAATCTATTTATCTACTTTCCTTATTTAACCGTTATGGTATCAAAATAATATAATTTACTATAATTTTGCCAAACACAATAAAAATGAAGTTTGCAGCTAAAAACAACCAAAGAAATTAGCTATTGTAGCAAACATGCAATTAGCTCGATGTTATTGAGCTGTAGTGCAGCTTTATCACTCTGGTTCAGTCCCTGCTACAGATGTCAGAATGGATCTTTTGTGCGTTATCATTAAGTGCTAGTTCACACTATATACGTCGTAAGTCCGTGTTAGTCACACAACGCTTTGGTGATCATCTGTGATAACAATGTTCACACTATCACAAATCCATTTGTGTTTACATCAGCAAATAGTCCTTTGTATAGCGTTCCTTTTATACAGTGCAGTCACGGAATATTAATAAAACCTCTAAAATAATTTTTAGAGACAAGCGCCGACATATAACATTATTGTGCGACCCAGCCTTGAGACTGGTTGTACCCTCGCCTGGCAGGTTTCAGATAATCCGAATACCAGGCTATCAGATGATCCGGTTGCACCTTTTGTCTGACAAGATTAAAGACACGATAACTAATAGCTGTGTAAACAAAAACTGAAATTGACTAAAACATAACTTCATGATTAAAAGAAGTCAAACTATTAAATATTTTTTAACCAAATTTTGTTGCACTATTAGGAGTTGCCTAACCTTTGCCATCTAAAAGAGGATTTTGTAGGTGTGGCCTGTTGCTAAGGTACCTAACATTCATGAGCTCATTTCCTTTATAATATTATAATTGTAATGCAAATGAAGGCATCTGCTATATCCTGGATTTACATTAACTACATAGTATGGTATACCTGCTTATAATTATAGGTAGAGACGCATGCATAAGCGTACATCTATAATTATAGGTAGAGACGCATGCATAAGCGTATATCTATAATCTCTGCTCCAACTTATATAATCTAGATAAAATAGTCAGCAAAGAAAATCTCACTCAACTAATCTAGTTGTTTATGACTTGTACCACTAAATAAACAGCTATTAAAATTGTTGTCATTCATGAAACTTTTATGTACAAAAAAGGAGCCATGCAGTCTCGTTCCTTTCTGCTTACATTTGACAGCCTGAAACATACCTTAACTTAAAGAAAGACACTCGAAAACAGGTGGTTGCAGAAACTCATAGACACTTGCAGACAGCGGGAAATAAGACAAACGATAGCAATAGTAGCAAAAATTATTGCTACCATGTATTGTTTTAGGTCTAGTTAAGAATTATATTGTCAGAGTTTTTGGTTACAAAAGAAAGTATATAACAGGCTTAGTTATATATATATATATACATCCATATATATATATATATATATACATATATATATATATATATATATATATATATACAACAGGCTTAGTTCAGAGCGTAATACAATTACTTTCCACACCAGATGAGACAGCTTCATTACTACTGTCAGACAGGAGATTAAGGAAACTTCTTCTGCAAGATCAAGGATTCTTCAAAAACTACCCACTTATAGCGTTCTTCATGATGCTTTATGCAACCTTCTTATCATTTAACAAGGCCGATCATGATTGTTTAACCACCATTGAAATAAATGATAAAAAATATTTTTAATGTCAATGTATAATTTTTATAGATTGCTATGTCAGCGGCAATCAGTTTATTTGTGGCAGCTTTGGTAAAACTAAAAAGTATGCTCTTCATTGTTTTAAGGTCTTGATGGTGATATACAGACAAGTATGAATAGCGTTTATTCCTTAACAAGTATACAGCATAAACTGATAAAGGCAAAGAACACGAGCGAGCTTAGTGGTGAAACGTACTGGAGGGGGGGGGGGGGGCAAACATAAGCTGCCCATGTGACTATAGACATAGTAGTAAAGAATATTGCAACATTCATTATCAGAAATAGCCAATAGGGTGCAAGATATATAAGCGCATCGCAGACAACCCTAGATACCTAACCCGAGATGACCTTAACGCGACCATGTGCCTTGTACATAGGTGTTTGGGTTATAGTATGCATTGGCCCAACATATAGGCTTGTACAGCTCACCTATTCAGATAGGCATACCAAAACAATCAAAAGAGGCTAATAGGGAAGACTGTGTCACGAATAAGAAAATTTATCCCATTCATGAATCTACAGCGTGAATGTAGGCCTATTGCCAATCTGAACAAACAATCAGTCTTTACTGAATAGACCCTGTTTATGATTGAACTGTGCCGAAGAATGCTAGAAGCTGCCGAAGAATGCTAGAAGCTGCCGAAGAATGCTAGAAGCTGACTTTGTAAGCATTTTATTTGAATAGCTGCTAACCGGTTGCTTAGTACTGGAGCATATTTTAGTAACAGTATGCATTTATAGCTGGCTATTCAGTGCAAATTTGTACGACGTCAGCAAACAAACGTCTCGGCAATTCAATTGCTGCGCCAGCTAAATTTGCCTACAGCTGTTAAAAATAACGGATGTAGGAAGGAACTTCTACCTATTTATAAATGTTGTGTTTGAGGTAAGACACAACCTGATAAAAAGGCATACACCTACAGATCAATATTATAGTATAGTTTGCTGTTTATACTTATACAGAATGTTAACTTGTTTCACCAATTTGCTTTGAGAGCTGAAAGCATTCAAGCTGGAATTTTAGTAGTACAGCAGACAGGGGGCGTTCAAATTCGTGATGACTAAAGTAGACCTACTAATCAAACAAAATCACCCCCTACATTTTGACGTTCGATTGCCCATAACTGATTTCACTTAGATGAAATAATCTTTACTTGTGAAATGAAACAGACATTGATGGACTGATATATAGCCTTTTTGTTTAAACAATGAAAGTGCAGTATTTATATGCTCAGCACAACTCTACACAGTGTCTAATCCTGACTACAAAAGTCATCATTTCTCTTTAACGCTGAACTTACTAAACATTTCTGTAGATTTTATTAGAAAATATCGATATTTTTCTATCATTTGCAACTGTTTTCGATGCTTGAGATGATCTGATTGCCAGGATGTTTCAAGATTAAAATTGAGAAAACTTGATGGCGATTAAAACACTTGGACAAAAAAGATGTGCCAAACGATGTCACTACCTGATACCGTTGCTATAGTTGATACCAGCTATTGCACTCAAGCTGCAGCATTACAGGTCCTTATTTTCTCAGTCTCTGTGTAACTATAAACATCATAACTAACTTTGGCATTATCTGAGCATTTTAACCATGCCCAAGTTTTGTCAATTTTAATCTTAAAAAACTCTGGCAGTCAGTCAGATCCACATAAACATCAAAAACAATCACAAATGATACAGAAATACTAATAATTTTTGATGAAATCTACAATGCTTGCGCGCAAGTGCATCTTCAATGATGCTGGTAGCTTTAGTGAACGCCTTTGATACAAACCCTGCTGTGTTGGTCAGTGTTTGAAATGCTTTTGTATTGATTTCATATCTGATATATAAGGCTTTTAAACAATACTTGCTAGAAATATTACCAATGCTGTGTCTCAAAATACAAATGGTGAGTCTCAGATACTATAAAATTTTGTTGCGAAGCGTCAATGAGAACCACTGTCTAACTAAGCCAGTGTCTTTCAATTATTATTTGTCATGCCCTCCTAGAAGTAAAGAAACATCTTGAACTCCCTCGGCTTAACATGACTATAAATAGTATCATTTGTCTTTAAAACTGTTTCAAGGATACTTCTGCATAACACTGTTTGTTAATGTTAAACATAAAATAATGGAACAATTTACAACAGAGAATAACTTTATTAACAGTAACAGACAATAATTAAAGTGTATCTGAAATGTTTGTCTAAGAATTGACATAAAAGTAATCTGTAATTCACCTATAACAATTTATTTACTGACCATAAGGCACTGAAATTTAACCTAAACTTTATACACCTGCTTCATACACCTGCATCATACACCTGCATCATACACCTGCATCATACACCTGCTTCATACACCACAGAGCAAATTCTCCCTGTGCAACCTCTAACAAGCAGAGCAACACTATCTCTTAAAGTAGTGAAGGTGCAACTGCACTTTATTCTAGGCCAGTAAAAAACCAAATGAAAAACAAAATTTTTGTTTTCCGTTGCGTTAAAACAAATATTAATAGTAAAACTTTTTATGACTACTTTGCAGGTTTTTTCAAGTATAAGATTGCTAGTAACTTATTTAAAGTAGAATGCAGTAGTTAATGGCTTCAACGGGTACTTTGTAGATAATATCAATTTAGTAAGACTAGGACATCACGCCTTTGCAAACTTGAATAATAAGTCTCATGAGGCTCACAGCTGCTACACAGCTATTGAAAGTTTTTACAGCTAATTGTATTCTAAAGTAGCTATGACAGGGCAATAACAAACTTTGCTGTCTATCGTCTGATGCTTTCAAAAAATTTTACTTATTTATTACGAACTGAAAAGCTAAAAGAGATTCGCTCAAAACTATAGACAACATATGTCACCAATGACGTAGTCATCAATATCATTACATATTAACTGCATAGTCAGCGATGACCAATTTTGTAGCAATTGCTTTTTCTTTTAGCAGGTTGTGATGGCAAAATTTTAAGCAGCAATGGTTTAGATATCTGGTTCAAACATGATTAGCATTTGATAAACATCTATGTTTTAATGTATTTTGTCAAATATTTTGTCAAATTTTGTCAAAATTACTTAAGAAAACTGTCTTATATTGGCCCTACTGAGTAATATTTTTTCTATTTAAAACCGTGTCTTCTAGTGTTGACATCTCCAAATTCAACGACTTTCACCTACATCTATATACATTTTTTTCAAAATATGCGTGTGTCTGTGTGTGCTTCTGTGTGTGTTTGCGTTTGTCCAGCTATAGAATGGAATGAAGTACATCTTGGAATAAAGAATGCGGGTCACAAAATATTTGATTTTGGACCCATCTGTTTACCAGTCCAATCCTTTACCAATTACGCCACACAAGCTTGATGGATTCATTAGGTGATATATGTCGATATCCGGATATAAATACACTGCTACTGCTTTTCGTTATGGCACAACACCATTCAATATATTGGTAAAAGCCCTAACTAGCTTTCTTAAAGGTTGACTTGCAACAAAATTCTCATTATAGTTATTTGGTATCAAATGATTAATCATGTCTTACTCTGTTGTGTTGTAGGTGCCAAATATGCGGAAATGTAATTAAAAGCTCTTAAAAGCTCAAAAACAAAAAGCTGCCGTAAATTGGAATCTCTTTATTTCTCTGACGTAGTCATGATAGTTTGGTTATTGTCTTGTCACATGTCTTGTCATGTGAATTGAAAGGCCAATAAAAGCTCAATATAAACTTATCGTAGCACTTTTTTATGACAAACACTTCGGATTTTATCGAAAACCCCGTATCAAATATAGATGCTCGCTATTTTACAGTTTTGTTTCGGCTTGAACTAATTGTCAAGTCGTAATCTGATCATGTGACCCAATTTTTCAAAAATAATTTTTGCAGCACTTTTCGATTATCACAGGTGACCAACAGGCTCGTCATGATTATCAGACAATGATATGCACTCCTTCGAGCTAAGGTTAAAAAGTTTCACAAATCTTTACGATAAGTTATAAGATATCAGTGCTAAAAGTGACAGCATTACAATGATGATAAAATAGACGCGTAAGAACAATAGACATGGTTTTATTGAATGCGTGAAGAATATTTGTGAAAATATTTCGACGAATAAGGTTGCATGAAAGTGTAAACAGAAACCACCTACCACAATTATGTCAAATTTGAGCCATTTTGGAAAGAGAATCCAAACTATGACGGTTTCGTGTGGCTGCGATTAACTGTTCGCTTTTTCAGCTTTTAAGAGCTTGTAATCACATTCCCAAATATTTTGCGCCTGCAACACGACAGAGTAAGACACGGTGAATCTTTTTATATCAAATAACTGTAATGTGAATTTTGTTGCAAGTCAACCTTTAAATTAGCCATTGACAATGTGCCAGGATAATGGCAAGTGACAGTGTTTATAAGCTGAGTTTATAAGTGTGGCATAGCTATCACTGCTGATAAACTGATTTTTAATACTCATGCAACACTTTTCATTTCGCTAGTATTGTTATATAATGTTTTAGTTTTCTAATATGATATTCTATTGCTATTCATAATTATTTAAAACAGTTATTGTTGACTTTTACGCTTGGAAATGAGACAAACTAAATGCAACATGCTTTTATAAAAGTATTTGTTATGTATGGAGCTAAATTTTTAACAGATTAACTTTCTATGTCAGAGTTTGACTGCATGACACAATGAAATAGTTTTGTTTACAAAAACCTAGGTAGAACTATTTTTACCCTACTATTAACTTTATGCAATATTCTTTATTCATCTACTAAGTATAGTATATTGCATTATTTAAACTTGAGCAAACAAGAGGTAATGAAATTCTTTAATGTTGTCTATTCCAATGAAGCTGTCATATATTTTCAAACAGACCTTTAACTTCAAAAAGGGCACTCCTTCAGCCAAAATAACACAAATATTTTGGAACATGCCCCCATCATGGGGGTATGTTTAACAGTGACTACCAATTGTAGCTAGATAGGTAGATAGAATTCTAAAACAACTTTTATGCGGGTTACAAATTTAATGATGTACTACTTTTGTTACATGGTTCATGTGTCGGTGGCCCAATTAATCCAAAACAGATTTTTGAGCCACTAATGGAAATGCTGAAAAAGTAAAAAATTGATTTGCTAAATAATAAAAATGTGAGTTTTAGTTCCTTTTAATTTGCAGGGCAGTATGTTAGAAAACTGCTTGCATTTATTTTTTAATAATCTTTGATTGATAACCTGAGCTTCAGATAGCTGAAAATAGTGAATGACACTTACAAAAAACCTTAAGCCTTATTGACTCACTGTCGACGTCCTAATGGTCAACTATTTTAGGCAACTCCAGATGTATCAGCCCTATCTTTATTGACATAAACTAACATATTTGCTTTGAAAAGACCGCCACTAACCTAATTTGTCGGTGTAAAGCAAGCCTCATAATACGATTAGCGCTACGTGTGTCATTCAAATTAAAAGTCTTGTAAGGTTCATATAACATAGTCAATGGTTTAGCCTTTGATCTGCTAGCGGGTACTTGAATGTGCCCTACAGCTACACTATATACTGTGATTGCCATTAACTCCAATGTTTTTGTGCATAAATAATTTCACAAGAGCATATAATTATTTAGGCTGACTGTATGAATGCCAAAATAGTAGGTTTACCAATGCTTATCTCAAAGTAATATAACTTAATCAGGACGTACTAGTCATTTTTACAAACATTGAGATCAAAGTTTTCCTCATTAGTAAATCATCGTTTTGTGTTTCCAAGTTGATTTTCATCTTCCCTATAATGGTACATCATTTCAAAGAACACATGACTCTGTGAGGTATTGGTGAACTAATATAGCCTGCTATCCTTTTGTGAAAAAGGGCAGTCATTCAGAACCATTGTTTTCAAATACATATATTTAAAGTTAAGACTAGTCTAGTTTTTTGTTAGATACACCCAAAATCTTCAACCAAAATTCTTGCTTGAGATAAAATTACAGCCAAAAAAGTACTACTAAAACTTAGTAACTTTAAAAAAGAATAATGGGCACTACAACTAGGTGTGACCAATTTTTTTAAAAAATATTAGCAACTAACCACGAAGCATTTTTAAATGTAAAATCTGCAAAACTATAATTTATTATTCCATAGTTACGTTTGATCAGACATCTAGGCCGTTGTTGCTAGATAGACGAAATGTCAAGCTTTATATTCACACGATAGTTATCCATTTTTTGTATTTTGATCCCTTTGTATGCTAGGAAATCTGGCTCACTTCCAATTTAACCCTTACAATAAAGGGGTGTCTAATAACACCGGGATGTGAAATAAAGGCATAACAAAAGGCGTGTTTGAAACTATTTGTGTTTGCGCACATCAATATTAACTGGACAACATTTCAGTGCTTCAAAATCAGAGCGTAGGTGATTAAGACAGCGAGTGATTGACAAGTTTTGTAGGTCGTTTACGCACGCAAGAGTGCACGCAAGAGCGCACGCAACAGCGCTAGCTTTATTAGTCATAGCGACCATTGCTAGAAGCAAACAGAGCATGACCAATTGGTGCTCGACTCTCCACTAGATGAGGGACTAGCTTTCCTAAGGTAAGGTATTAATAGAAGATATAGTCTTGGTTTAGTTTTTTAAAATTAGTAAGAGAACACAGGCACAATAGAACTTTAGTAGATAACATGAAAGAAGGCATCCAATAAATGTTTAATACTGAATAAGACTTGAACAACATTAGAAAAATACTGCTGGTGAATCTGTGGAAAATCAATGCTGGTGTGTATTCTCGCCATGATTGGTATTTACATGTACATCTGCTGCTTTATTGTCATTGCTGAGCTAAAAACCTGCAAACATGCATTCATTAAAAAGAACCAACCTGCGCTAAAGCTATTAAGTCCTTCATAAAAGTCATCTTAAAAAGGTTTTATTAAGCAACTTTGTACGCAGAGACAAACATAGTAGGCCTTAGTAACTGATATATACATAATTTGTCTAACACAGCATATTTTGGTTTGAGTATTTCACTTTCAGTATGCTTTGTTATTTGTCAAGTATGATTTCACCTTCACATCCAGTGATTTCACCAGAATGACCAGACTTTATCTAGTTAGCCAATCCGTCTATTTAGGCAAGGTAACATGACCCAAGACATATGTATGCTTTCAGCACATACTCTAAGGTGCCTTTTTTATAACAGTAAAATATATCAGTTGTTTTTTCACTAGTAGTCCAATCACCAGCCATTTTTGACTTGACTGAAAAAAGGCATACGAGTATTGAGGAAACCGTTTTACAACCAAAATGCTAATGGGGTGCACCCCTTTTTCATCACCTTAACAGGACGGCTCATGGCTATATTTTCTGTTGCCAGCAAGGTGGCTAACAATCAAAGAAGTCTGAGCATTTCCCTTCTCACAAGCTAAACCCTGAGACATGCGCGAAACGAGAACAAGGCATTGGATCACTTGCTTGTCGTTTATTGTTAAAATATTATGAGATTTGGTTAATTTTTTTTATGTTTTTTTTTGTGCATACCTATAACATGTTAGTTTTGAGGACCGCCTTGGTTATCGAGTCAATTACGACTCCGGTAACGCCCTGATCAGAAAGATGAAAGAAAGATGATATTTGAGTTGCTAAGCACTATCTTAAACACTCACTTGACCTTGTCCAATCATAAAAGTGCTTGCTTCAGTGATCTTTGTGACCAAACTAAATATTATTAACCATAAACATAATACCTAGAAACCTTAGAAATCGCCAGTATAAATTTAATAGACACTGACCGTGTGACACCAGTAGAGTTTACAAAAGTGGTTGCTGGGCAGGCTATATTATGCCATTCAAGAATTTTTTCATGAAGTAACAAAATCATTCAGCATGCTGTCACATGATTAGTTATGCGAGTCAATGACAAACATGGCCTTTTGTTAGTGTGGTTACTAGCGCTAAACAACTGATTGATGCATCTGCTACTGTGTTAGGTAATGATGCTCATTGTTGCTGGTTTGAATCTTGTACCATACAGTTTTTCTCCAAAGCTCATATTATAGTAAATACCAGTACCTTGTCAGTTCAGTGTGCTATGAGAAATTTTCAGGTGAAATAACTATGTGCACAATCATTCCAAAAGTTAAGAAGGCATTTATTGATTGGTACAGTTATTGTAGTGAGAGTTCACCAAACTGAATGTTGAAGTTTTACCAGTTTTACCAATTTAATCAGTTTTACCAACATCCAACTATGGATTTGGATAAAATAGACAAACAGACAAACAGACAAACAGACTCACTCTTATTACACACGTAGTAAAGATGTAGCAGATTATTTACAGTGTATCCTGCATCTTAGTATCACTAAATGAGTGGTTTAGATGGCACCACTAATATCACTTATTAGCAGGTATAACTAGTACCACTCATGATGTGGTTTTATTAGTATCACTCATACAAATATATTTATCTTGATGATTTATTATAAAATATCTAGAATGCAACAACATGATTATAGCATTGCTTAAAACATTTTTTAAAAAGTTAGTGTTAGCTAATATCACACCACAAGCGGTACTAAATTAATACCAAGCGGTTTTAAAGTTCTCAAAAACCATTCCCTTTAATCAAGGTTTTTGAGAAACTTTGCTTGAGATAGCCTAATACTTTTAACTAAAATGAGTCTTACCACAAACATAGTTACACATGTAAGCGTAATGTTATTTCATCTAATTATTTAAATATGCCTAACGCAAACACTTTTGTAATGAGGCTTTGTAAATATAAGCTCCAACAAAACTGCAAAAGTGGTAAATGGACTATCATTAAAACCATTCTAGCCATAAGAAAGAGAGCATCGTGAACCCAACCTTATAATCACTCCGAGTAAGTGCAAAGGATAATAAATGTATTTATGATCAGAGATAATGAGTGATGATAGGCAATAAAAATTAAGTTTATTACAAAGGAAGCAAACACATTCTTGCAGTCTTAATAAACTTTTTTTCGGACTGCCAATTAAAGCAATTACACTCTTGTACAGTAACCAATTAATATATTTTGTCCTGCTCCCCTAAGCCCCTCATCCTCTCTAAGTAATTTTTAATCAGGAGTGCTCTTCTTTGGATGGTGCATGCCGATTATGGTTCACATATCCGGCTGAAAGTTATACGTCTGCTGAGTATATTGAGAGACAGTCGGTATTAGTTTCTGTTGGCATGGCACTCTTACATGCTTTTGTTACAAGAAGTACTTAGTGGTCTACTATCAAGCACCAGTCACTATTAATATTTTAAACAAACTGAGTGAATAACTAGACATTTTTTTAATGTAGTAATACAATTAAATTCACCAGTTCTTTCAGTGCTGCTTCATAAACAAGAAGTAGGACTTACCATGATTTTTTACATGAAAATGCTCATTAGTGCTATGCCTGTTTGGATGCATGCCAGATAGTTTGTGTTAGCAGCAGCATTCTAGACAAGTTTCATAAGCTGCTGGTGCCAATATCTCTTGTCCCTAAACTACAGTGTATCTCTGTATATACTGTATAACAGAAATAATGGTCTGCTTTTATGAAAGCTCCAGCAAAAAAACCGCAAGAAACAAAAGCATACTGTACAGTGTTGCTAATCGTAATAATTTTATAGCCTTTTTCAGTTTAGCTGATAAAAGAAACACTTGCATAGTAAGCACTGTTGTGGGTGAATTTTGACAAACATTTTATGAAGGTTTTATCAGAAACTAGAGATAATTTTTATCATTTGCAACTGATTTTTGTTGTGTGAGGTGATAAGATTGCCAATATGTTTCTAAATTAAAATAGATAAAGCTTGATCGCAATTAAAACACCCAAAAGACAAATATGTGCGGAATGACGTCACGAATTGTCATTGTTAAGACGTTGTCATTTAAGTTGCAGCGTTAAGAAGTTGAAGTAGATAAGTGGAAGCGCAACCTGTCTTTATCCTGTTAGTCACTTCGCAATCATAAACGTCAAAATCGCACATTCGATTGATGTGAGCCTTTTAATCGCAATCAAGTTTTATCGATTTTAATATTGGATCGTCTTGGCAATCACATCACATTAAGCATCAAAAACAATTGTAGATAACTGCAAACGATAAACAATTCCGATAATTTCTGATGAAATCTATGAAAAGTTTGTGTGGTTCCATCTTTAAGGCTGATACATTGTAAGGTCTGCTTCAGGTGAAGCTAGGCAAGACAATGCATTGTTGTGACAATGGTCAATGCTAGCATTTACCGGGCTAATTAAATTGCCAATCTAACCTACTTTTTTACAATCACATATTTAAAAAATTCCAATAATCAACAATACTTAAATGAGCTAGCCAATAATACTAGCCAATACTCAAATACTAGCCAATGAAGTAGCTGGGTAAAAGCTATAGTAAACAAATCCTTCTTATTGTCATAAATAAACCTATAGCAATGACAGTCTTTTCTTTTTAGCTAAGCGCTCCAAAATTTAAAAGCTACACTGATCTTTTAAACAATTACTGAAAAGTAGTTTGAATAATACCAAATTCTGGCTATCACACCACTTTTATGAAAAACATGCATCAAAAAGAACCCTATTGGTACCGATGACTGCATAGTAGGTCACCTAGCTGTATCTGGAGTGAGTGAGCTAAGCTATGAATTCAATGTAAATAAAACCAGAAGAAAGTTTTGATCTGTGTCTTTGCTTGATTTAATTCACAATCCTGACAGGATGCAGGGTTTGTGAATTAAATGTAAGAAAAACTAGCAAAATATACATGTACTACTTCTAACTGAAAGCAAACTAAGCTTACCAACCTGTGATGTCATTCACTTGAGATTTGAGATAATCTTTTCATGGTCGAGGCTCACTGTAAAATTTAGATGATATTTTTATTGCTCCAAGACTAACTTGGGGTGAGCTGGACTAAAGTAAGTATAGAAAAGCCTGCTGTAACATCATCAATTGCAAGTCCATATCTCTCAATTGAAGCAACCGAAGATCGCATAGAGGTAGTTTTTTGTCTTATTATTGCAAGATTTTGTTAGTTGTGTTGCAAGTCACTAACAAACCTGACTGTTTGTAATAAATATTACTGAATACTCAGCAGTAAGACCTTTCATTAATAGCAAAACTACATCTGCCTAAACCAAACTTCCATGACCAAAGCGGTTAAATGGCTAGATTCACATGCATGAAAAGTTAGCACTTTTTACTCAAAACTTTAAATGCTACAAGTTAAAGTTTTCTGCTGCATGGCAACTTTTAAACGTGTGCCAATAATTTGCTATTAGATTTTGGCCAATTTTTCTGACAAATGAGTATATTGACCGATCTGCAAAGTTGACTGTTAGTACAGTTAAAAATATGTTTGCCATTCTGCTTGGTTTTTAACAATTCTATGTTTGTTCTGTGTGATAAAAAGAAACTGCACTTAACCTGCTCTGACTGTCTGGTTTATTTGAATAGTTATTCGCAACTTGAAATTGCTCAAACTACAGTTCTGTTGATTTTTCAAAGCCTTGTTAGTACACTAAGGCTGAAATTGATTAAAAGTTGATTAGAAGTTGATTGAAATTTATTTGGTGATAAATTTCTTAGTCAAATCTGCTGAACATTGACTAGTGTACTCAAACTTTAAGACATCCCTAATAACGAGCTAAAAATAAAACGCCTATAGATGTAGCTGACATAAATCTACATGTAACAGCGTTAGAATAATTTTAAATCATTCACATATTAATTAGCTATAAGGAGAAGGCTGCTGACCTTGCTACCAGTTTCAAGATTATTGTTCTTTGTAAAATGATTTGTGTAAAGTTAAGCTGAAGAGGCTAAAACAAATGTAAGCTAAGGTTGGAATTATTTGGATTGGGGTGGTTGAAATTACTAGAATGAACATTGACCTAATTACAAAGAAAGCTGACATTACCAAAATGAATGGGGTTATCGACTTACTATTGTTCGCACTGGTCATATTTAGTTTAACTCTGATTTTCATGTAGTTAGTGCCAGAATTAACTACAAAACTTTATTAAAAACTAATGAAAAGATTTTTAAATATAATTATGTCAAACCATAATTAACGACAAACTTGGAAAATTCATTGATATACATACAGTTGCACATCACACAACATTATGAATGGCTCTAGACTGCATATAATGTTAAAAACTCTCTGTCATTATTTTTCTAGTGTAAGTTGCTAGCCACATATGCGTCTAACACAACAAAAAGCAAACAGCCTTATTTATGTTTAAATGATTTCCCAGTGAGCTTAGACAGCTTAGTACAAAATTAATACAAAAGGAAGTGTAATGAGTTAGATTAAAAATATATTAATATGAATGTGGTTGACATAAACATAAAACATGTTATCTAGGACAACAAATTCAATGTTTTACGTTATGCTACTCTAGAAGTGTAATTGAAGTGCATAGTTTTGTGAAATACAAGGACAATGAATCCTAATCTAGAAATTTAGAGGTCAAGTTTTCAATACACGCTCACAAGCATGATGGAAGTCTTATCATGTTTAAACCATTAGCAAACAATTTTTTAACTCAAAGCCTGGTTTCACCGAAGTCACATATATTGACATCCAAATAGGGGTTTATTGAAAGCTAAAGTATTGTGATTGATTCATTTTCAAAGATAAATTTATTGCAGTTTTTTGTATTATTTATTATCTGTGACTGATTGCTATGGATATCATGCAGGTAAATAAGCTGAAACGACCAAAATCGTAAATGACCGAGATCATGCGTTATGAAATTGAGGTATTTTTTGGTGTTTATGTATCTTCTGAATGTAGTTAATATTTGTTATGATGAATGTTGAGTCTAGTTAAGGGTCAACCTCATCCTCTTTTATTAAGATAAAAAGCGCATTTTCATTTTAAAAAATACATGATACAGCAGATCATGAAGGGAATGAAAGTTTTTTCCTAGCTGAAACAGCAAACTGAAACATTTCCTTACCTACCGCTATTTTGTTGGAATGTTTTTTTCCTGTCGAATAGCTAAATTTAAATTGCCGTAATAAAAGAAAGTGTTACAAAAAAAAATTGCTTGCATAAAGTATAAAATTCATAACTATCATTTATAACTAACAAATAAAAAAATAAAAAAAAGTTTAATTTAGTTGTACTAAACCTACAGTATGTGCACTTAATACTCACCTAAGAGATGAACAGTTTACCCAAATTAATATTCAAACTTTCTTAGAATTAAAATTTTATTTGGGTTCTGAAAATTTCAGGTGTTGAATGAGACCTTTTTTCAACTTGCATTTAAATGAACTGTGGCAAACAGTTATCTTAACAATTATTTTTTGTGCACTTGCTCATTGTAATAATGTAAAGCAAAGTACCGGTAATAGAGTTAATTTTATTCAAGTTTTAACTTAACTAGGTGAAAATATCTAGTAAATTAATTTATATATATTTTTTTTAGATGGTACAACTATTTGTTTGATATTTTTCAGCGAGTGGCTATGATAGGAGAAGTCGCAATTGCATAAAAGACAAAGGTGTCCAAAAAACAAGCAATGGCAGAACTATTTTTAAAATCAAACATTCCCGAACACTTCTGGGAGCCAGGAATTGTTTCCGGATACCGTAGACCAGGTCTGACCATAAAAGAAAGTCTTCATAGTCTCCTTCACCTTCACAACGAATCTCTGAATATCTGGACACACTTTTGTTCTATGATCTTCTTTTTAATCTACTTTTACATCGTGTCCCTCTCACTCGAACTCTATCAGGAAGAGAAATACAATCCAATGCTGTGTATATTTGTAACAACGATTATCTTTACCTCAGGGAGCTCACTTGCACACACCTTCAACTCTATGTCAGAGTGTTCTCATGATATCGGTTTTATGGTGGACTATTTTGGAATAAGTTTGTATGCATTTGCCACTGCGCTCAGTAATTTTACGTATGCATTCCCTAAAGAATGGCGTGGCACCATATTTTGTAACACTTTTCTTTTTTTAAATGCCTTAACTAGTACTTTGGCAGTGCTTTTGGCTTGTAGATCCAAGTTTGTAAATCACTTAGTTAAACGAAAGATAATGAGACTCTCTGGTTTTGTCTTGGCGTATATAACGAGCATGGCACCGCTGTTTTATCGAGTGATCATGACCTACAGTATCTATGATGCTACTCTGCATTATTGGAGACATTTTATTGCGGGCTTTTTTACTGCTACATTCTTTGCTTCTCATTTTCCTGAATCCGTCTTCCCAGGAAAGTTTGACATATTTTTTCACAGTCATCAGATATTTCATGTTGCCGTTTCTTCTGGAACTTACTTTAAAATTACTGGCCTTCTTGCTGACATAAGGAGTGGTTATCCAATTATTACCGTTCAGCATAGCATTGCTATAATGACAGTGGTGACATTGATCAACGGTCTAGTAGCTCTATATAACATATACCAGAAATACCTATTCCATAGAGACAGGTGCTCAGCTTTTCATTCATGCAGAAATCAAGATGAGCTGATTAATAACAACAACTCGCATGAAAAATATGACTGATTGATGAATTTATCAAAAATTATTATAAATTTTTTGAAAAATTTATTTAGTTTTAACTTTTGTACA
The DNA here is from genome assembly GCF_963576615.1 of Watersipora subatra. Lineage (NCBI taxonomy): Eukaryota > Metazoa > Bryozoa > Gymnolaemata > Cheilostomatida > Watersiporidae > Watersipora > Watersipora subatra. The sequence continues at coordinate 52,701,044 of NC_088715.1, read as the reverse complement.
ACCTTTTTGCCTCATGCTAGATGTGAATAAATATATACAATAATTTATTGACCACTACTGTTATTCAATCTTCTTTCTCCATTTGGTGCCTATGTAGTTTGTAGCAGTAAGAATATACTTGATAAATAATTAGAGAAATGTTAAAAAAAGGAGACAGTGCATGATATTCACGTATAAGTATATTCATGATAAGTATTCATGATAGTGGTATAAAGTTTAACTATAGCAGGTCAAACAACAAACACATAACATGAAATCTTCTTGCGAAATGCATTTAGCTTTGCAAAAAAATTTTTATACAAGGGATATTCAAAGCCAACTCTAAAATACGACCAACAGTTTTAAAAATAATTGCAATTGATTTTAGCATTTATTTTTTTAATCTGATCAGAATTCAAATATTTCAAGTCCGATGTTTGCTCATGTTACTGCATATATATTTCTCCATTCAGTCTAGCAAAATATGATTAGTGTGTCTCGCAAGCACGCTTCTGTAGGCCTTGTTGCAGTAACTACGGTGGCATTACTAGTTCATAATAAGCATAAACAGTTATGAAATCTACCCTATCGTATAAGTTTTATAACAGTAAGTAGTGATAAGGTAGTGTTATCTACCCTTTATTGTTTAGATATAACAGCAGGTAATATTACCTACCCTTACATTTATACAATAACAAGTATCTATACGTATAGATACATATATATAGATTGCACTATGGGAGAAATATCTCCTCGAGTAGAATGCCTGCTGAGCTTACTACAAAGAGAGGCTGTGCATTTTTTAAAGATCACTGTTGTACAAACAATGGTTCCTCGACGGCAACCTCAACGCAACCATCAAGGCCGCCTCGGCGTCTGGAGACAGACAGCTAGTTGCAGAGAGCAATGTCAGTTTGGATATCATATTTACTTAAATCAGTGGCCATTTTGGAGAATTGAACCTCCAACCTGTTGTCTGCAGGTCAGGCCCTTTAGACCACTAGTCCACTGCTGCTCCGTCCCCCCGGGCTCTGACAACAGCCTTTCAACTTTAGCAGTTACCAGTCTGCTTCCTTAAAAATACTCCAAACTTCCTTAAATACTCCATACTCTAAATACTCTACTCTTACTGTAGCTGAAAGAACTGAATGAGACAATTTTATTGTTGTAAGGAACTATATTTCATAATTTTAGAATTTTAGAAAGTGTGCTCCAACCTTTCTATTTTTGTTTGAAGATTGCGAAAAAGTAAACACAATTAGTTCTGATGGAAAGTTTCTCTTTAGCATCTAATCTATAAGTTAAAATATCACTGGGTAAAATATTATGTTGTTTACTTCAAATGGACGTTTATGATATACGTCATATTGTGTTTGCTGTAATCCTTCTTTTAAACTTACATATTATTTAAGGTGCTATTGCATTTGAGTATATCTCACTTCCTTTGAGCTTGCTTTTAGTGGGATCTTACTTAGTGAGAGTTGCTGAAATGCATCTTTTGTCATTACAGAGTTCAAGCGTGCACACATTTTTAAAAATCCTTTTTTCAAGTGTGACACACTATTGCACACTTTTTGTGTTATTCAACTCTCATGCTAAAATTGTAAAGGTGGGTTGAGGTCACTATAAAATAAGTTTCGTCATTTTTGTGTAAGATATATGCCAAAACTTTGTTATTACTTTAGTGCTATCTACTTATAAGAAAGTAGTATTTTAATATAAACTCCTGCAAAAATGGATCAGATTTTTAATATACCAATTGAAGATATTAGCAAACATGCGGCCAAATCTTTTATTTTTGAACTTTAGCCAATCGATTTCCAATATTTGAGAATTCCATTGCAATAAGTACAAAATCTTAGAAGTCTCATGAAAACCACAAACTGATCATCAACAACATTAGTTGTTCCAATGTGACTCCAGGGAAGAGTTTTAACCCTACATCATGTACATGTCGCAATAACTTTCCACCCAGCTAAAATATCTAGACTTTTCTCGGCATTCATTTTTTGATATTTTTGAGCATCCAAAGAAAGCGACAATGATGTACTTTTAATTGCCGAAAACCTATTTGCATTTTTATTTTTGCACAGAACCTTTTACATCCTCCATTTTTTATTCTGGCATTTGATTAATTCAGATCTTTGCTTTATCAAGTTATTTAGCAATTCAAACCTGCAAACATTTTCCTTGAGCCAGTGCAATAGCTGTAGAGGTTTCGAGCTTTAAAAGGGTTATTGTTTGTAAAGTTATGTCAATACACGGTGAAGTGGATAAACAGAAAAGAGAATAAGCAGAGCTATTGTTACCTCACAGCTCTTTGAAAAGTCACTTAAAAAGCACCTCTGATTGAAATGCTGCCACAACTCGCTGTACGATTAGTTAGCCAAATGGTATCACAAACTTACAAATGACAGAGTTATTTGCAGCGATTAAAAACACGAAGTAAGGCATTGCAAGTTAAAAAGGTAAGTGCAACTTTTAAAAACTAGTTACTGCGTAGAATATATTTTGATATTTAATATATGTTTTGTTGGCTTGTTTGTTTTATTTTACATTAACTCATAACTTAACAAGATAATAGAAAATAGAAAATGTAAGGTGCAATGAGGGCTCATATGCCTAGTAGCATAGCTATTCAAGGCATGGAGCCCAAGTTAACAGATGAAATTGTTAATGAAGACAATATGGATAGTCTAAGCAAAAGAAATCAGATCAAATATATTCCAGAGAGTCCAGCAAGTGCTGCTTCTAAGCAGCCCTAAAACCATCATGACTATCAATTTTCCTTAGCCAAGTTGGCAAGGAATTCTACGCTGATGACATACAATAGGTAACTTGTCTATGGTATTTTGATGTCTATGGTATTTTGATGTCTATGGTATTTTGATGTCTATGGTATTTTGATATCTATGGTATTTTGATGTCTATGGTATTTTGATTGCTAATATTTATCTTTCAACTAAGTTTTAAATGTACCACAGTATGAAATGCTTATAAAAATTTGTATAACCTTTTAAAAGTATTGATTATTGCAGGCTTATTAACTTTTGTTTAGTCTTTCACACCAGATTGATTGAATTGAGCAATAACTTGAAAAAAACACACTTATTCTAATAAATGTGCTTGCTCATCTATTTGTATTAGCTATTGAGATATAGATATTGAGTTATGATGATATTACTGTAAAGTTATAAGTCAAATTTTGGTTCTACTTAGTTTTTGACGATCTCAAATAGCTCGGTATAACAATTTGTTTAAGAATTACGATGGAGTCCTCAGGTGACCTTTATTGCATGACCGAGATTGCAAGTCATTTCTGGGAACCATTCATCATTAGCGGATACAGAAAGCCTGGTATCTCCGTCAAGGATTCTGCACGTAGCATATTTAAGATTCACAATGAAACATTAAACATATGGACACATTTCCTTCCATGTCTTTACACCGTGTGGCATCTTTGGAAACAGCCCTCCTGCTTTCATGATGATCTTCTTCAGCAGCCATATGTGTGTTTACTTGTTTCTGTTTGTGCCTATACCTTTGGCAGCTCTGTGGCTCATACGTTTTGTTCTATCTCCGAATTTTCTCAGCATGTTTCTTTTATGATTGACTACTATTGCATAAGTTTATATGCATTCTCAATTTCATTGACGAATGTGTCATACTCATTTCCAAAATCTTGGCAAGAGAGCTGGTGGGAATCCTGTTTTTTATACGCTACTGGTTTATGTTGTATATTTTCGGTATTTCTCTCATGTCAGTCACGTTTCAGAAAGTTTGATAGTTTTAGCAAAGTTATGAGAGTGGTAGCTTTCCTTTTGCCATACTTAGTCGGAATGGCGCCAACCACATATCGTACATTTTTACATTTTAGCAGAGATGACGCCACTTTCTACTTTTCACTGAAACTGATCACCAGTTTGCTTACTGTAACTTTATACTCTACTCATTTCCCAGAATGTTTGTACCCAGGATCCTTTGACTACTATTTTCATAGTCATCAGCTCTTTCACTTAGGAGTTGTCGCAACCACCTATTGTCATATTCAAGGAATGCTTAAAGACATGGAGCAGATAACTCCTGATAACGTTGTGACTAAGAGCTTATATGCGTTGCTAATCATAACCCTGATGAATGGTACACTCCTTAGTTACTATATTTACAAAATGTATCTCTTACACTGTAACCATGATTCCAATCAGAACTCTAAAAAACTTCATTGATATTTTATTAGTGAGTCTATTATTTGCATTTTTATTGTAAAATTTTATAATTAAATATATAATCTTACAATAAAGTTATTTAATGCTTTAAATAATTTGTTTGTGATCTCTAGGTGGCTCTTGAGTAATAAATATTATTATAACTCGTACTATGCCATCCTATCTTTTGAAATTCTATCTTTGAAAGGCTTTTCTGACAAATACTTATGTGGTTTTAAACACTCAGCATATAATTTGTCAGCTATAAAAATTTATTTATAACCTGTCATCAAATTTATATGTTTAAAACTACTAAGATTCACATTGAGTTTTCAATATCTGCCCTTCTCTATCAGTCATTGCAGATTCTTGCAAATTTTCTTTCTGGATAGATCAAGATAGACTTTGAAAATAACCAATAACAATTTTAAAAATGAACAATTTTTGAAGCAAACAGATTTTGAATCACAGATAAAGAATGTATTTACACGTAAGTTGAGTGTTTATCTGTCTTTAATGTATACATGTACACATACATAAATCTGCACAAATGTATACATATATACATATACATGTATGTGTACATTTATCTATATACGTGTATATGTGTACAGGTTTATGTATATATACATATACATGTAGACATATATGTAAGTGTATGTGTACATATACATGTATTTGCTCATGTATACGTATATATACATGTAGTCATAGATGTCAGGGTGGCAAGAGGCTACCTGGCAAAATGGCTACCTGGATCTGTCAGACTGAACGTGTTGCAAAGGCATCCTTTCAGGTTAATCTGACAGTTCCAGTAGTAGTAAATTCTAAAAGGTTGATCACGGCTTCTCTACCATACTGCTTGAGCCCAGCATGCATCGCTATTATGCAAGTCACTGTCGATTTTCGACAGATGATATACATGTACATGTATATACATGTATATATGTACATGTGCATTCACATGTGCGTGTATACATATGTATACATTTAATCATAAATATAACATTTTTATGTATATATTTATGTATATATACATATATATTGTATACATTATGTATATATATATGTATATATACAATATATACATATATATTGTATATATTTAAGTATATATACAATATATACATATATATTGTATATATTTATGTATATATACAATATATACATATATATTGTATATATTTAAGTATATATACAATATATACATATATATTGTATATATTTATGTATATATACAATATATACATATATATTGTATATATTTATGTATATATACAATATATACAGATATATTGTATATATTTAAGTATATATACAATATATACATATATTGTATATATTTATGTATATATACAATATATACATATATATTGTATATATTTATGTATATATACAAAATATACATATATATTGTATATATTTATGTATATATACAATATATACATATATATATTGTATATATTTATGTATATATACAATATATACATATATATTGTATATATATATGTATATATACAATATATACATATATATTGTATATATATATGTATATATACAATATATACATATATATTGTACATATTTATGTATATATACAATATATACATATATGCATACACATGCATACATATATATACATATACCATGCACTTGTATATGCACATGTATGCTTATGCCTATGTGTAACCCGCTAGATATAATTATTATAGTTATGCAAGTTAACCGAACGAATCTGAACATTTCTTACGGTTTAGGAATATAAAGTAACTTTTAAATTTAAATTTTTTACTCAATACAGTAAATAGAGTACTTGTACATGTTTTAAATATGTTGAAGATGACACTGTTGCAGTATCATTTGCGCAGTGACTGGCACTAACACATGAGTTGAGCGTCACCTGGTCTCAATCCCCCGTTTGTTACTCGGTAGCTGGTAAACAAACTAAAAACAATCTGATAAATGACAAGTGTTATCCGTGGATCAACAACTGTTTAAAAGTGAATGCATTAGATTTTTTTCATAATTTAATTTTTTATTTTTTCTTAACGCTTTTTGGAATGCATTACTCATTAAATTCAAAATCGGCAGGCAGCAGAACAGTACAATGGCAGCTGCCATGTGGTGATTAAGCGTGCTTTTGTGAGCTTGTTTACTGGTAATATATACTATATATGTTTAATACCGGTACTTTAGTGAAATAATTATAACATTTATATGTTATTATGAACATTTGTTAAAGTTAAATACCGTGGAGTGTATATTGCTTGCATAATTACTAAGCTTACTTCTCATATTTGCATTTTATTCTACTTGGCTGCAACATGTCCATAAAAACTATTCTTTTAAAAGTCAACTAAAACAATTTCACCTCAAAATTGTATTTTATAAACTCGACATAAATACGAATTTATGTGATAGTTGTGCTTGTCACTTAAAAATACAAAATCAAATTAAGATCAAGCCTTTCTGTAACGGAAAGTTAAAAACTATAATGCTCTTTCTGCTAATTATTAACAAGTTAATTTTTAATAGCTATTATTAATAGTTATAGTTAATTACATTTGGTTTTTTAATATGCTAAGAACCGAAAAAAATCATAACTGGAATCAAAGTTTGTAATTGTATTTTAAGCTGCTCATGTAATTCTGGGTACATTTATTCTTATACGGCATTCAATTTTTTTCTGGTTCAAGCTACGGTAGAATATAAGAAGACAAATTGCAGTGATTTTACAATGCTTTATAATCCTCAATCATAATAAAATACAGAAAGTTGTAAATCCAAAAACTAAAAGTCAAAAAAAGCGGTTGCCATTTCATTCTGTAAACCTCAAATATATGTCATCTTAGTATTTTCCACCGTGTCCAAATCCTTTGGCCTTCTCTCCTCTCTCTCCCTGTAAACAATAAAATTTCTCTATTAATAGAACATTTAACTGACATGTCAGTAATAACTACAAGCTTCAGGGGGTTTTGAATAGAAGTTGCCTTACCCTGAAAGAGTAATACCTCTGTGCACAACTGTACTTGTTGCCAAAATAGTGACTGCTTGTTAGTAATGGCTGTCAAGCCTTGCTATAAGTGACTGGCGATCAGGTAACAACTGAATACGATGTAACGAATTACAATCAATAGTAAGGTTAGAATTAGTATATGATGGTAGCAAGCTCCCAAATAGCTACACTGGTGAAAACAAAAAATAGGAAAATATTTATTTATATATAAATATAAATATACATACTTGTATCACTGGCTGATTCTTTAAAAAACTTAAGATTAAGCCAGTGAATGCATTATATTTTTTTGAATATATTATTTTGCATATAATATATTCAAAGTAATATAATGCATTGAGTTTGATAAATCTTCCCTCTATTTGCAAAAACTCTACAAGTTCTAGTTGTTTCGTAAGTTTCTGGCAGCTGCCGGTAAAAAAGCTGGCAACTGAAACCAAATCAAGAGTTTTTGTGAAAGTTGAAAAATTTACTTTGCAACAACCCGAGGTAAACATATTAAAAGGTTTTTTGCAAAGGGTTATTTTTATAATATTATTGGAAATAATGTTAGACTTTGAGGATTTTTGCTACTGAGAGGTAAAATATGGTGGTTATTAATTTGGTGCAAACACTTCAACACTTCAAGAAAGTCATAAACAGCAAGTTGAAAACAAGTATTGAAACATTCTTTTTGTGGTTGGTTACTTAGAACCACCTCAACAGTCCTTTAGAAAATAAGGCTATTTTGAATTACTTGTATAGCAGTCATTACATTGCTTTTTGCCATGCACCTGTTTATATGCCCCATAATGAAAATTAAATCAGCCTCTTACCTTTGGTCCTTTGGAACCTGCATTGCCATCTGGGCCTTTGGGCCCGGGTGCGCCTCGAGGACCGGCTGATCCATCAGGACCCTTAGCACCAGTAGGACCAGGGCTTCCAGGGTTTCCGCGTGGGCCCATGTTTCCTTTGGGTCCTCGAGCACCATCATCACCATCAGGACCAGGCCCACCACGAGGACCTTTAGATCCAGGTGCTCCTCTATCTCCCTTCTGGCCATCATTTCCATCAGCTCCCATTGGCCCTTTGTCACCTTGAGGTCCTTTATTACCTGCAGGTCCAGTAGATCCTGTGGGTCCCTTTGGTCCTGGTCCCCCTGGATTGCCTCGCATACCTTTTTCTCCATCTTCACCATTTTCGCCATCTTTGCCTGGTGTTCCACTTGGCCCTTTTGGTCCAGGAGCTCCGTCTGGACCACGGCTGCCAGAAGGACCTTTACCACCGGTGTTGCCTTTGTCGCCAGTAGGTCCTCGAGGTCCGGCATCACCTACATTACCTCTCTCCCCTTTTGGTCCCTTAGGTCCAGGAATGCTTAAGCCGGGCAAGCTATCTCCCATTGGGCCCTTGGAGCCTTTAGGACCAGTCTTTCCTTTGGATCCGGGTGGTCCCTAAATAATGCAGCTTTTATGGTTATTGCAAAGCATTTGAAGTTAACAGGACCAAAATTTGACCAATTATAATTGTTTGCTTTTATTTATTTATAACTGACCTTTGGCCCTGGAGGACCAGCCTTGCATCCACAGTTCTTATCTCCCCCTTTGTAAGTTCTTCTTTCTCTCTGAAAGAAGAAGACAACTTCATAACAAAAGCAGCATGTTTGCTATGAGATAACTCTCAAAAACTGTGACAGTTATTAGTTTCTAGTAGAAAAACAGTCATAGATAGAGTTTTTTATCTCAGTTTTTATTAATAAAATCTAATAGGCATAATTTATTGCTAAAGGGTTTTTAACTCTTTACTGGAAAAAGGATTAAAACATCATTTTCATTTGAAGACATTATCATCGATACATGAACTGATACCGACTTTGGTAAGATTCATGTTGACATAGGCAATATTTGAATTCTTTGGTTATGTACTTCATTGATACGCAAGGCAGGTGAGAAAGCTACAGTAGCCTTGACTAGTTCTCAACACTTTCTGAAATGCTGTTTAAAGACTTATTGTCACTTTGACTAATCTATTTTGATAGGCATCGACCATATTTGTCAGCCGAGGTTGTTAAACTTACCACTATAGTAGAATCGATTTCTCCTCCTTTCACCATTTCTACTTCAATTTTGATGATTCTTTGGCTGTCCTAGCAACAAAGTCAACTGATAACTACACAAAAAATATTTCACAAATCCACATAAATTCAGCATAATTTAATTATTTACCTCGATCAGTTGCATGTTTTAGTAAAATGGTTTGAATTTGTGATAAGGAGAAGCAAATATAGTGACCTAAGCTATTTTTAGGTGGCAAACTTTTAAAGTTTTGTAAAGTGACCAGATCGAGTTGTATAGCTAAAGTTTATATGCAGCAGATGGTCATGGAAGTGAGGTTGCCTATGGAGTTTAAAAATATATTTCAGCGTTCGTCAATCAATCAGAAGCACTTGCAGTAAACTTATATTTTGATTGTAAGAACAACTAGCTAAAAGGGCATCCATAAAACTGCATAAATGCAGATAATGAACAAGAAACCAAAACGCAATGAAAAGCCAATAGCAAAAGTAAGATATGCTTGAATATAAACAAAACTTTACAATTCAAAAAGTCAAGTCTAAATATGATTCTGATAACTATTATCATATTTAAACTCAAACTAATGTCATATTTGAGTAGTAAAAAATAAATTTGTTTAGAAATATTAAATAGATTCTTTTTTGCAAGCTATTACCATAGTTAAGTTTAAAGTAATGTTATACTTGGAAGCACAAAATAATGTTATTTAGGAACATTAAATAGATTCTCTGCTGCAATAACCTACATGCATTAATGAAATACACAGATTACAACTTGTCAAATATTAATCCAATTCAAAGTTGGTGACCAAATTTTTAAGCACAGAATTGGTGCAGCTTTAATTTTACAACTTACTAATTATGAGTTGGATGATATAAAAACAATCTTACCGTTAAATACTAAAATTAATCTTTCAATGCTTAACTTTACTTACATAAATTTAGCCATATCAGAATTAAATAGTTCTGAAATTTATTTCGACTGGTTCTATAACATTGTTTTTTAGAGCTTAATTTCAATACATACCGCATCTATGACTTACCTCATCAAATTTTCTGAACATGTAAGAAACCATGAAAAGGTTAAATAGAATGAGAGCCAACAGTGTGACAGCTAAAATGGCTGTGCCAAAACCGAAGAGCCTCAGCTTTGCCTTGTTCTCTTGAGCCATGCTTTGAGCCTCCATCTACAAGTTCAATACAGATAATATTTATAACTGACTTACCTAATTCTACATCACTCGCTGCCAGAAAACATAATCTCAAACCATTTAGAGATAAAAGTTAACAGAGTTATTTTCTACACTTGCAGTACATTCTGCAAACACAGTGCATGAAATTGCAGAAGCTGCGAAAGTGCGTACCTTTCAACTTATCTCCAGTTGACCCAATTTGATTTGCGTCTAGAAACCAATTGGCAACAAACCCATTATTCACTATTTTTATCAATTTTATTTAAATCTACCTATCAACACGCCTTTTCAACATAAAATCTAAATACATGTACTTCATAAACAAAAAAACATACCTTTTTGTGTGGGTAAAGCTTTGCAGTCCAACTTTTAGCAAACCTATGCAGTAATTCTAAGTATGTCCTCTTTTTATATAGCAAAAATCTCTGTGTTTGTAATTGGATGATTGGACCCGCTTGTGATTGGATGATTGGACCCTCTTTTGATTGGATGATTTGACGCCAACTACACCCCAGTATTTCAAGGAAGTAATTAGTATTTCCTGTGGTACGGACACACTTCTCTTATGATTGATGCAAGAATAAAAGCCATTTGATGACACCAGGAGGTGCGCAGAGACGCATGCCATTTTCATCGATATCTCATTAGCGAAAAATCAGTTCACAGAAATACTTTATCATTTATAAATGTCTATTGTTTCAGAAACTCTACTTCAAATATACATAGTCGTTGTCAAGAAAATTGCTGAAGACTATTCAATGCTTTTTTACTGTTTTTCTATTTCCCAACAAAGTAGCTCAACATAATCTACAATAATGATTCCTCAATGAAGCAAGCCAAATACCTCAGTCACATATCTGATAGAAAAATACCACTCAAACTATATTTGAAAAATAAATCTTTAAAATGGCAGTTACCGCTAGTCTTATTGCTCAAAATACTCTTTGGTAAATCCATAACGTTAGCCATTAGTACTGCAAAGACTTTAGGTCTGTCTAAATGTCAATCCCTGATAAAGATAAAGAGAGCATCCATATTTCAGTAGTTTGTGCAGTGGAATACAATCAATAGGTCAGTAGTTCAAATCACGGAACGACCACTGGTGGTGTTGGCGAGGGCCTCCAGCTACATTTACCCCTGTGCCAAATTTTGCGCGCAAGTGTCACAATATGTTTTGTACCAGGATATGTCATTTGCAATGGCGATCCCTAAATGAGAAAAGCTAAAATAAAATTCAAGATTTCAGTACAATGTGTGAGTTGAGATTATTTGAGCATGCCCTAAATAGGTAGTGGTGATATGAGATCAAAGATTTTATATTGTAGAATAGGCGCATGATGACCGATTATTGTGCCTTACGCATGTCCTTAGACTAAAGGTTGTCCTGTACATGCCTCTTTTTACTATAGTTGACCGTTCATGGGGAATAACCAACATGGGTTACTCTATAAATGAATTAATAACAAACTCACTAGAAAAGTGTAATATTAAAATGCCAGTTCAAAGGCAAAAAGTCTTATTTTCGTAGCTAAAAACCATCAACATGCAAATAATAATCTTGGAATTCAGGCTTTAATGATGCATTGCATTTATGTCCTTATTCATTGTTAGTGAGCGCTTCTAGATTGGATACGCAGGCATACCCCTCCGATGATTGTAACCTTCCCGTTGGATTTTATGAAATCTGAACAGCTCAAGGGTACCCATTCACATACTCCCTATACATGCGAATACAAAGGCATCAGAAGAGAACTTGAGGTTCATTTGCTTTATACCGATAAGTGACATCTTTTCTCCCACAACTAAGTATACTCAAATACAAGCATACCAAAAATAAAATCTGTGATTGCAAAAGAAAAGTTTACTTGGGTTATCAATTGAAAATAGAAAGAAATATTTCTTCAGCAAAGGTTTGCATGCTCAAATGCTATAAACCCAATAAAAATCCTATTTATTACATGACAGAAGGCACACGAGTATAAATGAGCTACTGGCATATTATAAGTATTGCTTGCCAGTTTTATCTTTGTTAATGGCTAAATAATTCTAAATAGCCTTTGCCACTCTTCCTTTTTTAGTCTTTTGACTTGATCCTTTCTTAAACAATATGTTGCATTTCCTCTACCTGCCACAGATTAGGGCTCATCAAAGTGTCTATAACGTTTGCTATCAGTTATATGAGAGAATGTCGTGTCAACTGAGGTAATAGATTTCTACTGGTTTGGAAGAATTGTATATAATGGTTATTTAATATGAAACTGCTTGTATGATGACCTCCCCGAGAAATATTCACTGCTGAATGATTACGGAGTGTTGCAACCGAAAAGCCCATAAATAAAAATATATATGCTCATTCTACATACAAAGGGCAGCACTTTTCGGCTAGTTTAGCCTCATCAGTGCAGCTGAGAGCTGCCAAGTGATATAACTACCAGTGCCAATGAGATGTGACTTCTTGCCATCACGAAAGTCAACCGTCATATATATAAATACATATATATATAAATATTTGAAAAAAATATTAAGAAGAAAGTAAACTTTTAGTAATTGCGCTACAAATTGGTTTCGTGCGATGCAGTCATCTGCATGATTGCATCGAACGAAACAAATTTGTAGCGTAATTACTAAAAGTTTACTTTCTTCTTAATATTTTTCATATTTCATATTCCATTAATTATCTTTTAGGTTTTTAGTGTAGAGTTCCTTTTTATATGCTTTTGCACCTGCTTTTAGGTACTATATATATATATATATATATATATATATATATATATACAGTCAAACATGGATAACTCGAACTTCAAGGGGCCGAGCAAAAGTGTTCGAATTATCAGAGCGTTCAAGTTATCAGAGCACTGTCACAAGTCCATATATTTACTTATTTATTAGTAGATACATGTACATATACAAACTATAATATAAATCAAAAGCACAAATGGCTTGTTTCGAATTAAATGCTTCTAATGTAAAGTTTAAAACGTTTTCGTGAAAAAGTATAGAGATTTTTCTATCACTTGAGATTGGTTTGTTGTTTGAGGTGATGTTATTGCCAGGACGTTTTTCAGATTGACATTGGCAAAACTTGATCGTTGTTGAAATGCTCAAAAGAAAAGACTTTTTTTTGGGGGTTTTACCCACGATCAATTTTGCCGTTTTTTCTTGAAGTTTATGCAGATTACCTTACTTTACCTGGGATTTGTTAAGAGCAACACTCCGAGGCAGTTCAATTAGAAGCTTTACGAGGTTTTACGATACATTCTATATCACTCACGCTTTTTTAATAGATACTTATTGAATGTACACACGTATTCTGTGTTTAGGTCAAACGATGAATAGGTTTTAATAGCTCAGGCAACGTATACGTTTAATTACAACATTTTTTAAGACGTTTTAAACATTCAACATTCCGACGTTGATTCAACACGGAATCAACGTCGGAAAACTATTCATCACGTCTCAAGGATTTTCGCCACGCACATACAAAACAACATGTGATTATTGTTTTGTATGTGCATGGCAAAAATCCTTGCGCGCGTGACCCGGCTAGCCCGTGCTATTCATCGTATCGCAGTATAAATCAAATTTCACCAAACTTTTAGAAAAGTCATTGACAAAAATATTTTGCCGATGGTGGTAATAACGACGCTTATGAATTACGAAAAGATGAAGTTTACCTCTATGGCTTTGAATAAAGTGATTTTCTAAAGCGATAACAACCGTTTCGGTAGCCGTTGGGCAAAAAAACAGTTCGAATTAACAGTGTTGAGTTCGAGTTATCTATAGCAATTTATCATTACGTGGGAACGGACCAAAGGAAATGTTCGAATTAACCATGTGTTCGAGCTATCCGTGGACGAGTTATCCATGTTTGACTGTATATATATATATTTGTATATATATTTGTATATATATTTGTATATATATTTGTATATATATTTGTATATATATTTGTATATATATTTGTATATATATTTGTATATATATTTGTATATATTTGTATATATATTTGTATATATATTTGTATATATATTTGTATATATATTTGTATATATATTTGTATATATATTTGTATATATATTTGTATATATATTTGTATATATATTTGTATATATATTTGTATATATATTTGTATATATTTGTATATATTTGTATATATATAGCATAGCTCATCAACTTTCTGATTTGAGCACTTTGGTGTCAGCACATTGACTTTTTTAATGTCTGTGAGGCAATTTAGTTGTTTCCGGGCAGGAAGTCAACTCTCATTGGCAATGGGATTTGTCTCCCTTGCCTGCTCTGAGATGCACTGATGAGGCTTCAATAGCCAATACGCTACTGTCTGTAGCAAGAGTATTTGCATTTATCTATTTATATACATTTTATAGGTTTATATATATTTATTCATATGTTTATTTATATATATCTAGCATTAGGCTAGTCATCTACATTTCAACCTTGTTGAGCGTTTGCACACATACTTAGTTTGTTGGTTTATCGGCACACCTGACAATCTCCCTTGGCACATCCGACTGTCAAGATACTAATTTTTATTATAATGAGATTTGTGTTTGTCTGTGCATCTGTCTAAAGCCACACTATGAACGTTATAAAAATTTTTTTACCGCATGGACATTTATCACGGGTATTTGGATTCTGAGCCACCTTTTGATCACATTTTCAAAACCTGACATAGTATCCATACTTATTACACCTGGCAATCTCTCACAGCTCACAGGATTTTTAGTGTGCTAGTATCTATAACAGCCATAAAACTGTGTGTCCTTCAAAATGTATATATAACCAGAATCTCCACCACAGTGTGACTCGTGAAATACGCTGACAAGTCACCAATAAATAATACAATACTAATTAGTATTATACTAAGTATCAGATTATCCCGTACTAACTGGCTGACACAATTTGAAAGGAAATTGAGGGGTTTGAAAGACTTTACTTTGTATTGTTTAAGGTTTTTTCTGCTTTTACAGAGACAATCAGGTTTTCCAGCTGACATGTGTCTCAAAGAAAAGCTAAACTATTTCTGCTGGCCCCATCTGAGTTTTTATGTTTACACCAACTACACAAATGTCTACTAGACAGAAACAGATGGCAAAAGAAGGCGGAGAACGGATCTGCATAGAAGTCCGAGATGAATCTTAAACCAAAAGGCAGTCATTAGTAAAACCGAGTGATAACAAGAAAGACATGGCTACAATATTATAACTTAAGCGGTAGTTATGTTAGAATAATTTTCAGTGCATGCCCAACTCATAATAGCTTTGAAAAAAAAGCTGCAGAGAGTTACGCTTTGCTTTGGAAACCAAATTTTTCTTAAAGACGTGATACTTTTTACCATGATTTTATTAATATATTTACAAATTTTATTTAAAATGTTATTTACAAACTTTATTAATTTACAAAGAAAAATTACAACAAAGTATTTGACAGTTTTTAAGGTTCTGTGGTGTCAAGAGTTATAAATTTTGACACCTTCAAAGTACTAAAATGTTTTTACATTTTTAGTGACCTATGACAGGCAGGTAGCATTGCTGCTAAATGAATTGTTTTGGCATGATGCCATATGATGTTAGCTTGTGGACAAGCTACATGCCAACAAATTAGCCACTGCCAACATACACCAAAATGTGTGTCAAATAGAAATGAAGCTAGATTTTGTAGATTTGCAATGCCTACAAATGGAATGAATATTTTTGGTCTTTGCTTATGTTATGGAAACTAGTACCCTGGCGGTCCAACGGGTTGTGACAGACTGTCAAATATACCGATAGAGCGCAGAGAATAACTATGCGCTTAATTATTCAGATATGCCAGAAGGTGGTCTTTTGGCGCAGGGGCTAGAGCAGAAACAGAAAGCTCTGACTTGTAGAAAATATATGGCACAACTGGTGTTCTAGTCCGTCATAATGGCTCATTGATTTTTTTAACTATCTTGGCCTAATTGACTAGCAGAAGTTTAAAAAAAAACTTTTGAGCTAAATATAAAACTCAGGCCTCTCGGCAACTTGTTGGCCTTATCTTGTCTAAGTTTTCTTCTGACAATATTCTCATTAATTTTTATAGTCAATTGCCGTATTATCAGTTTCCTTTGTTGTTAACAGAGATCCCATGCCATCTCAATGTGGGGGAGCAACTACAGTGGTCACGTGATCAGCCCTTTACAAAGACAGAGTTTTGGAAGAAAAGGATGCAATCTCAGCTTACATATGAGCACTTACACATAAATGACTTTGCAATGCTAAATGCTTCCCGAGATGATCCGAGCGTTGTTTCTATCTCGCAAGAATGTGTGTACGTATATGAGTTCGATTGTGCAGTATATTTTGATAAACTTATCTTTTCTTGGAAACTTTGATATTTTTGGTCTAACACCCTGAAATAATAGCTTTATAGCAGACTACATCCCAATAGTCTAAAACGTTTGCCGATCCCTGTGGGAGAAAATTGGGCTACAAAGTCGAATGTCATGGAGCCAAACCTCGTGCAAAATCATTTTTATCCTGGCCTCTAAATCTGGCTTTGGAGAGAAGAACATGTCTCTTAGTATATTAACAATTGAAGGCTAGTACTCTAGCAGTCTAGCATGCCATGGAAGTTTGCCACATGTAATAACTCTATGCACAATTATTCTGATGACTAGATATGATTTTTATAACAGTAAATAGAGTTCCAAATTAGTGTTTGCGGTAAAAATTAAACGTTAACGATGTCTCAAGACCATGCAATTAATAACTTGGAAAGAAATTTGCATCTTGGTGTCGGTATAATTTTTAAGTGTGGCTATACCAATCAAAGCTATAGCTTTAGATTAGTCTCACATCTGACTTTTGCTTAATTTTAAAGTTGGGTCAGGCTGTGTAAGATCCTCCAACTTGCTGGGTTGGTAAAAAATTTGCTATATGCTACGCTAGCTGTGCTAATCGGCGTTGCCTGAGTATTAAAAATCATCTTATAAACAATGAGAAGTAATGAAAGTTGCCTGCCATTTGCTATTAGCCTGGCAGATTGCCAATGGAAAGTTTTAGTAAGCTAACTAATGACAATTAGTTATGCAATCAGAATGCAAAGCCTTTGGGTATGTGCTCCCATATAGCGACTTATATCGGCAAGCTATCAACTCATAGTCTGTGACCTATTGATTAGGGTGTCGAACTGGAGAATAGTAGGGTCTGAGATCAAATAGTTGTCGGTATGGATTCTTTATTCCAAGATCTTATTAGCTATAGCTGGAATGCATACATACAGACTTTGAGAAATATGTATATAGATAAGACTGGCTTACGAGATGTAGTGGTAGGAAAGATCTACTAGGTGACAAACCTCTACACTGTAAGGTTTTTGTGAGGTCAGCTCACACAAAACCAAATATTTAGGCAAAACTCTGTTAAGCGGCGTGTGCCCTAACATCTCATTAAAATGCTATTACTCGCCGCGCTCATTAATTCAGCTTATCTCACAGTTTTGACTAGGAAACACAGACACACATTTATATAGAGATTAATCATCTAACTTTTAGCTACCAGCTTTCATTCTCGTCTCAGCATTTCCAACACTCTCTATACCACTTAGTTTAATCTCCATGATTTTAAAATTATTTACAAAAAGTGATGATTTGATGAATACTTCATCATATTGTATGTCAAAAACAACGTAATAACTTAATACGACAATAACTTAACAAGAAAACGTCACAATGAGTCATTGTGTGTAGAACTCTTTGCATTGGCCCAAAATGTGAGCGACACGGTCTGCCGTATAAAAATTCAACAAAATATGGTTTATATATTTTTTATCAGTTATGGTACAAAACCAAGAATGATTTTTGTTACAAAACTAAAATATTGTTGATTGTTGAAAATAATTTTGTAACCAAAATGCTAATAGAGTAGTTTTGATGTCAGCGGCTGTTGCAGATAGAGTCTGCATTGATTGAAAAAGCCTGATATTTCATAGTTTGGTAATGCAAAAAGCGATTTAACCGAACCAAAACAATTTTAGTTTGAAATCTTAGGCTAATATAACCTACCATAGTACACTTTTTACAAACGTCAATTGCTGCATTTTTATGATAAACCCTCACCGTAACTGTGATCAAATTTCAACCATCATCGTATGAAGTCTGTATTGCTACAAACTTTCTAGCTGAATTTTGTCATTCTTTTCTCAACCATATCAGCCCACCACAATGTGGCTTTTGATCATCAACAAGTTAAAACAAACTTATGAGACAATTGTACAGTATAGCTGTACCAAAACATTAAAAGCCAAAAACTGATTGTTTTGAGTCATAATGCTGTTGTGTAAGGGCTGACTAGATCGACTTTCTGAAGCTAAAAAATAATTCATAGGCAAAGTAACAAAATTCCTTTTAATTATAAAGCGTGTCTCTTTAAAGTTTTTTAAAATAAAGTTCAGAAAGAGCAAAAATATAAATTTTGCACAGTTATAATTAGAGAGAGCAGACCAGCTAGCTTATGTTAAGGCTGATGCAAATTCACTTTCGATAGCCACTTTCTCAGCCAAGTTGGTATACTATCTTACACCTGTGCGATAATAAAAATTTATGAAATGAGCTCTAGATTATACTAAATGCTATGTGATTTAAAAAAAATCAGCTTGCTTACGTGTAGACTAAAATTACATGTCGGCTCCAGCTTCAGTTTTATATTATAAAGGAAACTGGCACGTCTCCTTTATTGTGCCACAAAAATCAAAACCACTGAGTGCAAGGCAATAAGATAAATATATATTTCAACAATGTACATAAATACATGTACATTAATCTAGTGTGTGCACAAACAGAACTTGCACGAGACTGCCAGCACTCTCTGCTCTCTTGTTTAATTTGGTCTTCTTATATACCACTTCATCATTAGTTGACTCTGTCCATAGGTCTCCCGGTCTAGCGTTGGGCTCGACAGCTGTCTCTTGGCTGACTGGGTTCTCATTGGTCATCATCCCTTCTGCTGAGGCGGGGCTTGGCTAGGTTATGTCATCGACTTTGAGGTCGTCTAGCCAGATGGCCCTGGTCTTGGCAATCTTCCACCACTCATCTCAGTGATCTTCAGTTCAGTGTTATATCATACTGAACTGAAGTTCAGCTCAGTATGATATAGGTGCCAGCATTCTTTTAACAATATTTTAACGATGCTTAAAAACATTTAAACAGGATGCATCAGCATTTTAAGTTGACCAAATCTTTTAAATTGCACATCTACATCAGCAACTGATGGCTAAGTGCAAGTCAGTTGAACAATAATGGAATAACAAACCACTAAAATTACATAACTTTTTAATTTATTTTCTATTACTTAAAAAAGTGGCTGTTGACAAAAATTTAAACTATGATTAATAAATATAAGCTTATTTCACTTTTTATTAGCAAACGGTTTATTTTGATTCTGTAGTAAAAGTAAAAATTCCACATATCAAAAAAATAAAATGGAACGATTTACAACTTATGTTATTTAAAATTAGAACGCATTTGGAATGTGTAACAACAGTAGATATAATATCATGGCCTTAATACATTGGCCTTAATGCTAACTAGCGTGATTGTTTTGACCTTCAAAAATCTTTTCTACTAATAATCATGTAAACCAACTATCCGTCTAATGAGCTTTTTCTAAATAGAGTTTAGTACTAAAGATCGCTTGTTTTAGCAGGTCAAAAATATTTGACATGAATACTGAAGCTGTACACAAAGCTTATAGTCTTGGAACAAACTGAATACTTGAGCAATTATTTTTCAAAGGTATCTGGATTGAACACTTATCACCGGTTTATATCAAGAAATCAAGAAACAAGCCTCATTCTTTAGCATAAAGTTAACAAATTTTTATGATAGAATTTCTAGTTTGACAAACTGACTAGAACATAAAATAAAAGTTGATTCAATTAGCAGAAATGTAATTGTAGTTGGTACAGTTTCTTTACAACCTAATGCGTAGGTTGGAATAATGTATGAATCTACATGTAAGCACTAAAAAACAGCTAGTGCTCTCCAAATAATACAACCCTTTTAGTTAAGCAAACATGTTCTGAAATACTATAGATAACTCCTTTAATACTGATCTATGTAATATTAATTTACTCTTAAAGATGAAATTAGACAACATTGTAGTTGATTTTATTAGAAAGTATTGGTATTTTTCTATCATTTGCATTTTATGTTATGCTTAAGGTGATCTGAATGCCAGTACGTTTCAAGATTAAAATGGACAAAACTTGATAATGGTTAAATCATTCATATCAAGTGAAAGTGCGATTATGACATCATAGCTGCAAATAGGCTGACAGAACAGAAATGGGTAACACTGCAACTTGAACTCAATCACCAATATCAATTATTGCAACGATAACAACCAACGATTTCTAAACATTTCAACCACGATCAACTTTAGTTGATTCTAGTTTTAAAACATTGTAGCAATTAGGTAACCTAAACATCAAATACAATTGCAAATGATAAAAAATACTGATACTTTCTGATAAAATTTACCACAACCTTTTGTAAGTTCAGATTTAACAGCGCTCGTTTAACCTGATATTTGTTCTTTTAACAGAGAAAGTTATTTTAAATGCTAAACTTGTCAAACCATTTATTTGAGTTGAGTTACTAACTTCATTCCTTTTTCATGATTCTTGTGAGACGTAATTTAAAAACAATTTTTGTTTGAAATGAATCACTGCCAATAAAGGAATAGGAAAAACAAATAATTTTTTTGTCTCTAATAAAAATTAAAAGTATTAGCCTACAACTGTTAACTTTACTGCTTGACAAAATTTTTTTTATAGATTAAAATGGAAAGTACTGACTGACTTCTAAATTGATGAGCTTGGTTATACGTGCTAAAGTATAACTACAGTGACTTATTTTTATCAAAAAGGACTTAAAATGTTTAACTAAATCTCATTTGATTGCTACAATCTTGAATTATGTAACATCAGCTATATGCATCAACTGATGTTTTTTTGCTGATGTAAATAGACTGGTAAAGCACTTATTTTGAACTAATACTATCTACCTGTACAAATTTATTTAACATTTTTGATTGAAGTTTTTGGAATCAGAAACTAATATATCTTTGTGTTAGTTAAAATATATGCAAGAAAAGTAATTAAATATATTTAGGGCTTTTCAAAGTTATGAATAGTTGGCTCCGCATCAATAATAAATCTGCGTAGCTAGCAATGGATTCGTAATTTTTAACTGAACTCCACTTTTTTGATCAAAACTGTTGTGAATTGAGTTTCAATTTTTTTCATGATCTCTTTGACATGAGAAGTCGGTCTTGTAATTATTTATTTCTGCATAAAGTTTAGCAATAAATTTGTTTGATCGTCAGCTTGCTGTTGAGCCCCACTGATGTTATTAACTCTCTCGTTTTAGTGTAAAATCAGAAAAAAATGGCTGTGCCAATACTAAACCGGTGCAAACATTTATGAAAAAACACTAGCACTTTGTTTTGATGAGTCTTTGGCATCATTTTTGTAGGACAAGATAAGTGTGGAGCAGAAAACATGACTATTCATCTGAATTTTACCCAGATAGTTGAAATAAAACCCAAATAAATAGTCAGTTTTTATTTCTGGGTCAATGAGAGACAAGTCATAACTCCTATCAGGACTACTATTTTGGATTAGATGTAAAACACACAACAAAATTACTAAGGTTCTTTATAACACTAATGTAACAAAACACTCTGGTATGGCGCAGAAATGTCAACATGTGAAAGGTTGCGCCGCTTTCATTATTTCATAGTTCAGTGTCGCTATTTGGAAATGAAATACCCATGCGATGTGCCATCTCTGCATCATGGAACAGCCTTAGCAATCAATGGTGCCACGCTTGTGCATGTGCATAGATAAAAGATACAGCCTTGACATAAAGGGTTGCGCAACCATTGCTCTAATATCCATCCTATGAAAATACGATCAGCATTTTGGTTCAGCTTAGCGCTTTGGCACTTGCCAGACTCAGGTGTCACACGCTATTGCTCTATAGAGACTTAGTAAAACTGGTTGTTCAGAAAGGAAAAAATTGTTAACAACTTACTCCGATCACTATAATACACGAACGTATATTTGCAAAGAAGATATAGTTTGGTTTCATGATACCAAAAATGGCTTTCTGAAGACCTTTAGCCAGATTTGTATTGCCTTTCTCCGGTTTCTTTTTGACAGTCCATTGTTAAGATGGATTCTATAGGGCCTAAGTACAATAACAAGAGAACAACACTATTTTATTTAAAACATAGCAAAAATGTCAATTTAGGAACCATCAGTTTCTTCGGCCAACTGATGATGATACAAACAAGCACGAAGCGAGCTTCTCCGTGTCTTATGGTGATGGGAAAAGGAAATTAGATATTAAATGACACTCAATCATGTGATGGAGTGTGGCAGAATGATTGCATTCAAGGATTACATCTAAATCTGCTCTTTCTGTCACATTAATTTCATGTCACTGTGATGATCTTGAGAGGTATAAAAGGGAGAGAGACTGCCATCTTCAGCGGAAGCACCAGCAGCTGCACAGCCATACACCTCCAAGAGCAAAACACTATTCATTCACTGTAAGTATTTTAGAAGTATTCGGTGAGTTTTATACTGTGTTTAGCTTTTCAGCATGTTTTATGCTGAGTTTTTTCTAACTAAAGCTTGGCAAAATACAAATCACGGTTTTTGGAAGAATTCGACAATTTCAAAATAGCTGAATCTAAAACTATTGTCTAAAATGGAAATTTAGTAATAAAAATCAACAATGGAAGACTTGCTTGAATATTTAGTACAATCTTTAATGTTTAGACATACAAATAAAAATTCCTAAGATAAGTTGTAAAATATAAGGAATAAAATGTGATTTGGAAAAAAATAACCAACTTGAATTTAGATTTGGATTGAATGTTTCTGCTCTCTTACATGTATTTTAAAGTTCTGGAGAGGTATCTCAAACAGATAAAAATTTATGAGTCAAGAACAAAGCTCATGAAACGGGAATTATCTCTTTGCTTACATTTTAATCAATGTACTAACATTCTTTTAACAATATTCATAAATTCTTTAAAACTGCTTTTTAAATTTTAGATGGAGAAAGGAGATATATCAACAGCAATAGCCAACAAAGCTAAAATTAAAGCGTTTGGCTATGGAACTGCCCTCATTGCTCTCTTCATGTTGGGTCTAATTGTCAGCAATATTATCATGTTCAACTACATGTATAACAAGTTTGATCAGGTGAGAATAACTCCAATTTCAGATTTTACTGGCTGAATATACTGGTAGAAATTGAACTGGTTGGTCAATTTTGTGTCACAAAAGAAACTTACTGTTCTTTAGGAGGCACAAAAGATTGGTGAACTTGAGGTGAAGTTGGCTCAACAAGGCATGGATCATGTAGAGCTTGCAGAAGATGAAGAACTGGTAAGATGAAAATATTTTTGTTTTGTATTTATATGAATTATTTTGCTAAAAATGAAAAGATCCATCTTATCTACATGCATATTAGAAACTGTTTACCTTCTGAATGATCAATGATGTAGAGTTGGTCCATGCAACTAGATAAAATAAAATAAGAAGTGTACTGTCATAAAATTTTTAATTGGCATTGTTTCGTTTTTTTCACATTCTCACCTTAGCTAACTGCAACTTATGACCTGTTGGCAAACTATGGGATTATATGTAAAATAAAAACAAGTTACTACTGAAGAAAAATAAAATTCTCTATTAGCAATAATAACTTAATTATCTTGCAGAGAGAAAAGAGAACATTTTCCAAAGGAGGTAACTGCAAATGTCCCAAGGGACCACCTGGGCCAAAGGTAAGAATTTGATTCATTCTATTTACATACTTGAACAAAATTTTTATTTCTTTTTTAGTACTTTATATTGTGAAGGTTTTAAAAAATGTAAAACTGGAAACAAAGTCTTGAGTTCATCATGTTGGCAAAACGCTTTTAGGGAAACACTGGCAGACCTGGAGATAAGGGAGATCAAGGAGCAAAGGGACATCCAGGTGTTGGCAAACCAGGTGTTGGAAAGCCTGGTCCTAAGGGAGACAGAGGATCAGATGGTCCCGGTGGTCCAAAAGGACCTAAAGGAGAACGCGGCCCCGCTGGCAATACTGGTGCAAAGGGAAATGCTGGTCCAAAAGGAAACAAAGGCCCAGCTGGTCCACGTGGAAATCCCGGAAATGATGGTGAAGATGGAATTGATGGCAAAGATGGTGCAAAGGGTGCTCAAGGAAATCCAGGAGGCCCTGGTCCTAAAGGTGCAACTGGAGGTAAAGGACCAGCTGGTCCTAAAGGAAACCGTGGACCAGCTGGCAAGCCCGGAAATGCAGGAAGCAAGGGAGAGCCTGGTGCACCTGGCCCTAAAGGTCCCCAGGGCAACCCAGGACCAGCTGGCAAAGACGGTGAAGATGGTGAGCGTGGTCCAGCTGGAGACAAAGGAAAAACTGGTCCAGCAGGACCTAAAGGAAACACTGGTATGAAAGGAAAAGATGGACCTGCTGGACCCAGAGGTAACCCTGGACCAAAAGGCAATACCGGACCCAAAGGTCCCAAAGGCCAAAAGGTATCATAAATTATGTTAACTCTCCCTCATGTGTTGCAAGTTAATGCAGCACCTCATTGTGATGCAAGCTTTATATCAATAGACCCTTTGTTAATATATATAGTTTTTAAGCCAATTTCTATCATACAAAACTAAACTATGATTAATGCATTGCAGGGTGAACCTGGACCAAAAGGATCTCACTACAAGTACGGAGGAGGTGACAACAAGGGAGACTACTAGAAATGAATCACATATATTGGCTTCTGAAGGACCTGAATACCATTTTTTTGACTGAACTGTTTTGCAATTTAAATATGTTATAGATTTAATTTGATATATATTTTTACTCTTTATGATTAATATATAATGGTAAGGAAAGCATAAAAAAATTGTTACTCACGGCTTAAGACTCATTTTAAAATCACAAAAGGGAAGGCATTTACAAAACATCACAAGACATCTCAACTAGATCATATTAGCAGATAATTAAAATGTTATGTAGATCAACATGGCTTTACAACAAGCAGTGTTGTACCCAAATACCAAATGATGCAGACAATCTGAAGGAAAAAAGGTTCTTGTGATACCCTTGAGCTTTGGCTGCTGAAACAGCTACAAACATTATAAGACATTTTCATGTAAATTGTTTTTTTATTTAGTGAAAAAAAGCTACATCTACAACTATAATAAATTTTTCAAATATGCTATATTTGAAATTAGATAGGATCTAACCGTCTTAGTAACGACCACGTTTTATACATTTTAATTTTGAAACATCCTGACAGTCAGATCACCTCAAAAACCACAAACAATTGCCAAGGATAGAAAAATATCAATACTTTCTCATAAAATCTACTAGAATTTTATGCAAGTTCACTTTTAACACCATGGTATTGACTGCTTGTTTCACTTTAGCTGGTCTAACATAGCCTTCAAAACAAAGCTTAGAAAAAATGACCAAGATGTATTCTGGCTTCTACAAATTCTAAATGCTGTTTGCCTGATGATAGTATAACAATATTAACTTTTGAAAATCCCATATCTTTATACTTCAAGCTCAAAATAAACAGAAGTAAAAACCAGAAAGCATTTTATTGCTGAATATAGCTGTTAATAATTTGTTTGATCACAATAAAATTTTGTAATTGAACAAATAAAAATCTACAAAGCAACTACTAGAAGCTCTCCGAGCACTTATTTTGTAGCCACCATTGATATGCATTGAATTAGCAGCAGCTATCTCTGAAGAAACTCTATAAGGTTTTAATAGTTATCCTAAACATATTTGTGTTGGTTATTGAAGGCTAAAGCAAAACACTCAAAACAGCTGGTTATTTTCTATTTTTATTACTGCAAGTCATAAAACGCTATGAAAATTTAATCTTTTTGTCGTGGGTTTCCAACACCAGCACTGTTGTTGCTAAATGAACTTAATATACATTATAAATAAATGAATTAGGATAATGTGGGGTAAAAAATTTTATAGTTTGTATGAGTACATTGTGATTATAGAAACTGGTTACTCTTTTTGCTATTTTTTATTCAAAGTTGCGACAATTAAGCTTTTGGTAAAGTTAGAGTTATCTGGACATGCTGGTGAGACAAGCTTTGCATACATAAAAAAGAATCTTGCACAAATTCCATTAGTTTGCATTAAGCAGGCATGTGAAAGCTGTGGGGTGTACTAAATTTAAGATGGTAATGTGAAAGGTCTTGTTGGCAAAGTAATAAAAATCACTGAGTCAAAAATTACAAAAACTTCTTTTTGGATGCTTTTATTGATGCTACCAAAGTGTTACTATTTCAACAAGGGCTGTTTTGTGTATGGATCTTAGGCTACATCTTGCAATATTTAGCAGCAGTTGTGGAGCTCTCTGCAGCTCTTCAAGTTTAGAGGTTATGAAAAAACAAGAGCTTAGCCAAAGCTGTTCTCATAAAAAGAAAACTTTTTTGCATTGCAAGCTCAAAATCACCCCTATTGCAATTGAAATAGCATATTACTCACATAAAACCGGCAAGTTTCATTTTGAAAAGTGTGAAACTGTTATAAAAACACTCACCGTTTAAACAGCTCAAACGGTACATTCTCCATCTTTTAAATCAGTGATAATCAAGAGAGGGAAAATATTAATGTTGCAAGATGGTAGTTTTTTTGTTGAAAACGCAATAAACTGCATCCAACAGAAATAACTCTCAGTTTTAAGCCTCTTTAAATATAAATCACTATGTAAGATAATATGAAGCCAATACTTTTGTTAGTAAAAAATGACAAGTATTTCTAGGCTAACAAGTCATGTTATCTTGGCTTTTATCAATTAATGACAATCTGGCTTCTATTAAATTTGGTAAAAAGTAACCCTTTAGTAATTTAGTAAAAGGTAACCCTTAGAAAGCATGCTATGAAAAATGTATATACTTAAAACTAGCATGACTTAGAACATCTGTGGTAGATTAGATGAGTTAAATAAAAGTATACTTATGAAAACAACTGCATCTTTTGAAAAGAAGCAGTTGTTTTGATTTGAATAGGAAAATGCCCTAGGAAATTTAAACATGTCCAAGAGTGTGTGAGCAAACTAAAAAAACATTCTTTTGAGCTTACAACAGTTTAGAATAAATACAATTAAGTTATTTTCAGTTAGTCTTTAGCTATTCAAAAACTAGTTTGATGTGAACAAACAACACCAACGTTTAACTTTACATTTTCTTTAAAATGAGAAAACAGATTGCATTTCTTTAATTAGGAATGAGCTAGGATTAACTATAAATCAGACACAGAGTATTCTACATGTAGGTTAAGACTATATTTGACAGAACATATGACTTTGATATTTGGGACTAGTATCTCAGCCTTTACTATTATGGTAGAATAATAATAGTAATCTCAGCTTTTACTATGGTAGAACAATGGCTATAAGCTTCAAAGCAATAACAACCTCTATACGGACTGATTTTAGCTAAAGATTTTCTCTATGATTGTCAAGGACACAGGTGAACCCTACAAAACATTTTTGCCCAAGCATGTCTAGACATGTCTAGACATTTTTGCAGGAGCGACGGCAATCTAAAAATTGAAAATGTGAAAGTTTTTTTTGTTTATTCTATATAAGATTAAAATCCTCTTTGCCCACGTAATGAATATTCATAGTCAATGAAGTAACAGCCCGTTAATGTCATATTTATAGTAACAGTCCATCTTAGGTCGGTACAACGTGCATACAACGCCGACACAAGTAATTAACAACGCATGCGCCACAACGTGACACTGTTAACACATTAATATTATTAATAATATTAATGTGTAATAATAATAGTAGTAATAATATTATATTATTAATCAATATTTTATTTATATTTATAGTCTGTTAATGAAGCAGGTTTAAAACATTACACAAAGTATTCTATTTATTATCTGTTGACATAGTATGTGCGGTGCGATGATAGTGTGAGCGCGTTGTGTCTGCAATGTTTGTGCAAGTGCCATGTATGTGCGTCGTGCATGCGTTGTATGCGCGTTGTACCGACCTAAGATGCACCGTTACCCTATTTATGTAATGTAAACACAGGAAACAATTCGAGTAAGAATCGCCCAGCAATCACAATTTACCTACTGCTATTTTTATATGATGACCAAGTTCTACAGTGATCAATAATATCAACAATTTTTTGGATTTCAGTAACAGCTGTTTTAAAAACATATAAAACCATTCACATATGTTGAAACAATAAACTTCAAGCTAAAACCTGTGTTGGCATTTGCAGCTAAAATAGACAAAACAAAAAATCAATAAGGTTGATCATTAATAAGCCAACATTTAATATTCTTAGGCATTTCTAAAGGAGCATATACAATCTAATTTTAAAACTAAGCACCGCTATTTTTATTTGAATGCTGCCACTAAACTTGGAGTTATATTAGCAAAAAATCTTAGTTTAGCCCTATATCTGCAACCAGCTTAGGCTAGTAGAAGACTGTGCCTTTTTGTATTTACGCTTGCTATATAACTTGCTATATAACTAAAAGCTATGTCTAGAGCAGAGGAGACAGACTCTATCCTGCATTAGTTGCTCACACGCATCTCTGTTTAAACTTAAAATGTTTTTTATTTCAAAAACTAAATCAGCTTGAGTTCTATTTTTCCCCAAATACTCTTTTTCTGTAATGAAAAATGTATTAAATTATTAACTAATTCATATCAACATTATATAGGATTTCTAACTACTTTCACTTTAGTAAAAGACAACGTTATATCGGCTTGAGGCTATCATATACTATACCATACTATTCCAAACTATTACATATTCTGCCAAACCATGCTATTAAGATATAATAAATCCAACTAAATCCACTTTAACAGAATATAGCATTATAACAGCTTGAAACGATTGTATAATACGTAAAAACCGAAGCTTCCTATCAAGCCTGTTTGAATAAAACTCAACTTTGTTGAAGCATTTTTATTTATTAGATTATTACTTATTATATCAGCAGGATTTATTGGTGAAACATAACTTTTAGCTTTAAGCATCTTTTCCACCTACATATATTAATACCTGGTTACACATATTCTTGATTTTCCTTTTTGAATGTTGATAAATTGTAGGTACATCACTAAAGCGTTTACCCAAAAAAAATGCTTGCAGCATTTTTAAAATAACATGAGTATGCTTATATTTTGAAAACAATTTTTCATCGTTTTTTTAACTATGGAGGAGTTGAAAAAACAGACTGAATAGCGCAGTGCTAGCAATAAAGCTCCCAATTTTATATTTTATGCAAAATTTTGTAGTTAGTCGCATGATGACAAAAATGCATATCGCTCTGACTTATCTTTTCATGTAATTTTGTGGAACTTGTTTAACCTTTAGATTGGCAATGTAAAAGAGCTGAATGAGCTACATTGCTCTCATGAAATAGCACTCGTAGTATGCATTCCTAAAATATAAGTTTATTAAAAGTTATTTATCTACAAATTTTTCTGTCTATCCTCAGCTATTCCTATAGAGGAAATTAACTAACAAGTTATTGCATAATATGATAACATTTTTAATGCTACCTTATTAAAATGCTACCACTGCAGTAGCAGTTTCGCATAAGTTTTTTGTAATATTTTTGGTCACTTGTGACATTTGGTAACTTAAACTCAACACTTAAACAACTTAAACACTATCATCCTCTGGGCTTTTGTGATAGTCAAAACATGCTGTAAAAGTTTTTCATGCCTTTTTGAAAAAAATATGGATCTAAATGATTAGACCATGCTGAAACGAAACTGTATAGTAATGAGCATCTATATTTGATATGTGCTTTACCGTGAAACCCAAAGAGGTTGTCATAAACTAGTGCTACGAAAGGTTTTATATTGAGCTTTTTATTGGCCTTTCAATTTACATAATAGCGTCACATGTTTAAACAATAACCACGTCGAGTTGATTACGTCAACAAAATAAAGGAATTCCAACCTACAGCAACTTTTTAACTGTTTGTTCTTAGGCTTTTAAGAGCTTGTTATCACATTTCCACATATTTTGAACCTACAACATAGCAGAGTAAGACATGGTAAATCTGTTGATACCAAATAACTGTAATGTGAATTTTGTTGCAAGTCAAACTTTGAATAAACATACTAAAATTGATCTAAGCTATGTATTAACCTCTTGATTTACAATTTAAAATCTTCAAAAACCGGTAGTGTTATGCAGGGCTAACTTCACGGAATTAACTTGTTTGTTTACAAATCAGTGGTTCTCATGCGTAATCACAGTGTTCTGATTCCCAACAGTTTCCTTTGCTCTGTAATTAAAGCAGTTTTATTAAAAAAATGCAATATGATTTTTTAACATTCGAGATGTACAGTGCTGGACAAAAGTTTGAACTCATCATATATTATTGACTATTTTGTAAATGTATTAGAGGTTATTGGCTTTAATTCTCTTCAAACCATGGCAAATTATATATCAAGCTGTTCAGAAACATGTTGGCTATACAATAATACAAGTTTCAATTTTATTTTAAACATATCAAAAATGATCAGGAGGGATTTCCGGAATCATATATGTAAGTGTGAGTTTTAATGTGCAAAATGAGTTTTGTATAAAAAACGCAGTGTTAAAAGAACAAAATCAATACAATGCCTGAATCCACAACGTATTATAAAACTTTTTATAAAAAACATAACCTTGCCTATTAATGTGAGTTCTTTTGTTGCTTTTTGGGAAGCCTCCACTAAACCCCCGACACTGACTCATCCAACTTTTAGAGTTTAATGGAACTGAAGTTGAGACCCACTGTATAGAGACAAACGTCGCCAAGCCAACAAATTTGAGTGATTGAAAGGAGTTATTAGCCCTTGTTAAGAGGTGAGACGACATCAAGTTCTGCGCTTTTGAAACATTTTGTTTGTGCTTTTTACTCCCTCTACAAAATTACAAAATTTGGTTTGCTAGCTATCAAAGAACAGATAAGCTTAGCTATTCAGTAGTCAAGTGTTCACACAAACTACAGCTGTAGCAGATAGCTGCGTGTAACAGTTTTGTTAATAGTTGAGCAGAGAACAGTGTCGGCTGTCAGGTGTACTTTTACCTGTCAAAGGAAAAGTGACAGCTATAATCAATAGAGAAGTAAGCACAGCATAAAATTTTTTCATCTTAGTTAATTCTACTAACAGACCGCGAGTGAGCTAAAGTAGTTTTTTTTCTATTAGGATAAAATTAACAAATTGAGAAACAAATCCGCAGATACAAATTTACTGCTGGAGAAATTTATAGGCTGAATTACACCAAATTTAAAAAAAGGTGGTGTGAACTAGTTGTGTTATATTTGTAATTTTGTGAAAGTTTTTTCGCCTTTAGATTAACAATGTGAGCAAGCCCTATGAGCTATACTGCTCCAATAAAACAGCACTCGTAATATTTATTCTAAAATATGAGTTTATCAAAAGATATTCATTTACACCTTTTGCTGTCTATCTGTAGCTAATCTTATAGCAAAATTATCTAGCAAATTATTACATCATACGAGTATTTTTGATGCTACTTAAATAAAATTTTATAGCTACAAGACAAAGATACAAAAACACCGAGGAGGTCAAAAAACAGGTGTGGCTAACAGCTATAAAAGGTGATTATTTAAAAGCTGTCTAGGAAAGAAGTGCTAAAAAGATTTGCAGGGCTAACACTTGTTTTTACAAGTGTATAAATACCTGTTACAATGCTTCTTCATATTTTGTGATTCCTAATTTCAGTTAAGATTTAAACTAGAATTATTACAAGAAGTCAATTTGATAGTCAAAATAAAATGATCAAAATCTTTTCACTAACACTAATTCCCACTATTTGTATCACGACATTCATTACTGAATACTGTTTTTGATTAGCATGTATGCAGCATACACACAGGTTTTAGATGCAATCTTCAGTTTTTAGACATCAAATATCTAATAATAAAGGTAGCTCATTGTCTTTAAGGGCATTTAGACACTGATCTTAACTGTTCATATCAAAATTCATAATTTTAAAACATAATTTTTAAAAGAGCTCCAACTTTTTTCATTAGGATTTGATACAGAGGGATATCAGCTTGTAGCAGTTTATGACAGAACAGAAAACGTATAGCTCTAGCACAAGAGTGATAGATCTAATAGAAAGGGATAGACCTTTTGGTTTTACACCTATCTTTCTGAGCTAAGCTGAGTTAATGGCCTTGTAATAATTCATATTTTACAATTTTTAGCAACAAGCGAAACCAATCAATTTTGAGCAAAGATGATTAAATTCTGGTAATTTTCTAATATCAGTCTAATCAAATTATTTTTTAATCATTTTTTTAATCATTTTTGCTATCATGACCTGAGGCAACATGAGAACTTTGAAATCCAGATGTTCCTATATCTCCTTTGTCACCCTTTTTAACTTTGCTTCCAGCAGGTCCTTTATAATCTGTTGCTCCTCTGTTACCTTCAGGTCAACTTGTTTTTGTTGGTCCCTGTTGGTCTCTGTTGTCCAGTTTTTCCAGGACTACAAGCAGCACTCTTCTTACCATCTTTACTGTTATTACCATTTTTTCCAGCGGTTCCATTTTGTCCTTTAGGCACTGGAACTTCTTGGGAACCATGAGTTCTAGGAGGACCTTTACCATCTGAACTCCCGCTTTTACTGGTTGGTCCTTTAGGGCCAGAGTTGCCTGGTTTGCTTTTATCTCACTTAAGTCATTTTGGCCCCGGTGTCCTTAGACCAGGCAAACTATTGCCATTGAATCCCTTAAAATACTGTTGATTTGGTTTCTTTTGACTTCCTGAGAGCCTTAAAGAGTAAAAATTGAAATGTTTTTACGCTACACTTTTATAAAAAAAACTTTAAGTTTCTTCAACGTATCTCTTGTAAAGACTAATCACCTTAGGTCCAGCAGAACCTGCCTTGCACTCACAATCTTTAGTTCCAGCTTTAGCAGCTTTTTTCGCTCTCTATAAAATTAAAAAGAGGATAAAGCCTACAATAACCATACACAATAACCATAATAGTTAATTTTCTTCCGCTACATGGTCAAAAAAACAAACAAAACTTGGTGTTTATAATTTTAGTAAGATTTTAACAAAAATAAAATTTGTTTTTACTTAAAAATCTGAAAGGAAGTTAAAAATATTTTAAAAATAAAACTTCGTAAACCTTATACTAACTTTCTCCTGGCTTCAAATATGCATTGAATCAAATTACAATTCATGGAGTTTCTATTGTTTAGACCGTAGTTTTAGTGAACCTACATGTAAATAAAAACTATTTTACACTCACTAATATCAAATCCTAGACTTAATGATTGCCTAAAAAGCAGTGTAATTTTCATCAACTCAGCTTCTAATAAACATAATATGGAAGCTCTTCAATTTACCAGAAAAATGACAGCTTTCTATCCATTTGTTAGGTATAGTTCGAATTTAATAACTCGTTGGCTACCTTAAAACTGAAGACTATAAACATATTTCTAACAACACTTTTTTGCTAAAAAGCAGGTCTAAAACTCAACGGTTAAAACGAGTAAAATAAATAAAAAATGTAAAATAATCCCACGACCAAACGAGCGGAGCAAATGTTTGAGAGTTTTATAATAAATGCATGTGCATACAACTCACGAAATTATTCATCAACAATGTCGCAAACCCTTGCACCAAAATCTCATCAACAAATTTAACCATTTTTCTGTGGAGTCGTTTAAGTGTAATAATGATACAAAACACATATAAACCTATTTAAATATATTACAAAGTATTTGAAAAGTGTCTACAGTATCTTAAAACTTACCCATCTGAATGAATTATACACAAATAGACAGATTAATTTGGCCAAAAACCGTTATTAAAACTTGCCAAGCCTTACTTTTATCAGAATTAAGACTGGCAATTGAAACGCCCAGCAACAGAGAATAGAACCATTAAGTTGTGTGCATTTCACGAAAAAATAAAATGCACATTTCACCAGTCTATAGCATTGCCGAATTGCCGAAGTTTTCTGTAATTAACGTATGAGTACTGAAATATAATTGTTTTTTTTTGCCGATTTCAAAGTAACTGACATTTTAAACACTTTTGAGTACTTTGGTATTCTAACTGATGTCCAACGCAGTGAAAGTAAAGGAAATGACGATGATATCTTTTTCTAACGATTCTTATGAGATTATTACAATATTTAATTATAAGTTTGGATGACTATTGAAGTGTTATAGTCGCACTAACAACATCGGTAATGGGCAATATGTTACAGTTATTATTTTTTCTGAATAGTTTTGTTAAATAGATTTTCTAAAAATCTATGTAAATATCACAACTTCTTGATATTGTTAGCTATGACGTTTTGAAATGTAAACAAAATTGTGCATTGGTTTTTTATTATTACTGTATTCCCACGTCCAACAAGAGCAAGGCGATTGGTTGGGAGATTTATGATAAATGCACATGTGCACACAACTCACGAAAATTATCCATTAACGGCCGTCACAAACCCTTGTACTGAAATCTCATCAATAAATTTAACCATCGTTTTGTAAAGTCGTTAAAGTATAATAACGATACAAAACACATTTAAGCCTATTTAAATATGTTACCAAGTCTTTGTAAATTGTCAAGATTTTCTTAAAACTTACCCATCTGAAAGGATTATACACAAATAGACAGATTTATTTGGCCGAAAATTGCCACAAAACGTTTGAAAAGGTCGGTTTGCAATTACGACAATGATCTTTTTACCAACAGCTTTTGGTGTAGCCTGACACATTCCATCTCAAAATCGTTTTAATCAACCGAATATTGTTTACATGTATATAAGTTGTATTGACATAGCAGATGATTTGTCAATTTTTTATGGGCAAACAAATAATAAATTATTTTAAATAAATCTAGTCATCCTCACTCGCTTCTTTTCACGTCTCACTGTCCTTACTTCTCATTAAGGGCGGCTCGGTTAGTTTTCAATTGTATTTCATTCCGCACTACTTTTGAACTTGTCTAGCAAATTCTTTATATGTACTCTTTTCTTGAAATAGTATTAAATGGCGCAGTCAAGAAAGGTAAACAGGTTACCACATTTCTAGTTTTTTCTAGAAACCACTGGCATCTAAATTTTGAATTTTTCTTCCCAGCTGAGCTAGACACGTTGCTCGCTAGTCTGTGTGCTAGAATTTGCTTAGCCAAAATTCTTTTATTGTTTGAGGCAGTATAATGTAATATAATTTTTAGCATTGTATCGCGGAAGTTTTTCAAAAGAAATTTTGAGCTAGTTTAGGAGTTTTCCACTCATGATGCAAATAAAAGCAGATAGCACAACTACTACGCAAACACACTCTTATCTTCTATTAGGTAGCAAGTATGGCCCATTTGAGCGACAGGTGAATGTTGCTATTGACAAACTGGCCAAGCCAGTGAGTAGATCTATGTTTTATTCAGCGCAAATGAAGACATTCACAATTTTTTAAGCTGGTTAAATGATTTGCACGTGGAGTTCTTTCTTGGACTTTATTCTTGCAGTATGTGGAGTCTGTTGAATTTTTCTAGCAGTACCCACGCAGACTAAGCAGTACATAAAGTGAAATTGTACTCATAAACTTTTACAATCACCTAAAAAAAACTTGTAGCAGTTTACTACCTATATGAGGGTCATTGAGTGCAAGTTGTTTTTGCCCACATGGCTGAATCCTAGACAGATGAGTGATCAGGAAGCAACGGTGAAATTGAGTTTTCCTTAAAATGGTACAAATATGATTTAGCAGAAAAAAATCACTTTGACTTTTATTGCTCATTAGTTTATTTGTAATATAAAACATAAAACTGTTTAAAAAAATCACAAATAATTCCATGATCCAGAAAGAGACCAAATGACTAGCATCAGTGTTCAACTGTCACCTTTTAAGCTCTTCAGTTGTCAGTTGTCTCCTCATGTCACTGCTGAGGTAGCGATAGAAAGATTACTTTGGTCCTTTGTCACCCTGCAACATGTGGGAATTGTATTAGATCCCTTTCATTTACTTTTCTCAGATCAGAAACAAGATAAATTTAATATAACTACTCGAACAACTAAACCATCTAGAATTTGCACTGTTTTAGTTTTTGAGAAGGTTCCTAGTTTTGTTTAAAATAATCTGTTGAATTAAACGTATAAACTTTATACGAACGCTAATGAAAAAAGTGGCAAGTTTTATAAATAAATTGGCAGTTCATAGACTCTAAAACTATCAGATCCTGGAAACTCTCATCTGTAAACTTTACCTTTTGGCCTTTAGTGCCTTTAAGTCCAGTGGTGCCTTTAGGTCCAGGGTTGCCTCTGGGCCCAGCAGGACCAGTCTTCCCCTTTGCACCAGCATTTCCTTTAGGACCTGCTGGACCATTCTTTCCATTGCCACCAGCTGGTCCGGGCTTTCCAGCGCTACCATTTTTCCCTGCAGGTCCGTAATTACCCTTTGGACCAGCAGGACCACGTGCCCCAGTTGCTCCTTTACCACCCGCTTTACCAGGGCTGCCAGCTGGACCACGATTGCCTTTGGGACCAGTCGGACCTTTGCTTCCAGCAGCTCCTTTAGAACCAGGACTCCCAGCTTTTCCAAGAGCACCATTCGCACCACTTTTACCACTAGATCCATCCTTACCCGCTTTTCCAGGCTGCCCTGAAGGACCAGGTTTGCCTGCGTTTCCTTTTGGTCCTGCATTTCCCTTTGCACCGGTTTTACCAGATGATCCTTGCTGACCTTGGGGACCCTTTGGACCCGCAGGTCCATCAGCACCTCTATTACCTTTTGGACCGGGTTTACCAACACCTGGTTTACCAGTGCCAGGACTTCCTTTTGCTCCTTGAGCTCCTTTAGCTCCAGGTTTACCAGCGGGACCCTAAATAATTAATTGATAGACATATGGATTCTGAAAAAGACAGCAATTCAAATCACTAGGATTTGAATTGTTACATTTTTTACATGAAGAGTGCTAGAGGCTGCAGCCAACCGCTTACCTTTGCTCCAGATGGTCCTTTAGGACATTTGCAGTCTGCAGCAGCTCTCTTTTCTCTCTGCAAAAACATAGTTCAGTAATTGATCAAATTTTTACCTTCATAAACAAATTTTATGTTAGTACAAATAACAATTTTTCAAATGTTTAAGATTTTGCGAAAGTAATAAAATGTTACATGGACATTTCATTTCTTTGCTTCATTGGTTTGATGAATGTTTAACTATTCTTGATTTTCTAAATACCTGCTGTTTTTACGATTTAATTTAAAGGAAAAAAAATCAAAACTGAAAAAGATTTTGTAAACTCCAATTGAATAATTACGCAAAAAAAAATTTTTGTTATTTAATTTTTTAAATCCTTCAAGCGGTTTATAATATTTACAGATTTTCATTAAATAAAGAATCTATAATGAAGTGAGACTTTCTAAAGAGCAGTTAAAGTATATAAAAGTTGAAAGAGTAGTAACTTACAACTTCAGCATCTTCTGCAAGTTCGACATGCTTCATTCCTTGTTGAGCCATTTTCACCTCTAATTCACCAAGTTTTTGTGCCTCCTACAGAACAGTAAGCTTCTTTTGTGACACAAAATTGACCAATCAGCCTAATTGCTATAAGTATATTCAGCCATTAAATTCTGAAGTTGGAGTTATTCTCACCTGATCAAACTTGTTATACATGTAGTTGAACATGATAACGTTGCTGACAACTAGCCCTAGCATAAAGACAACAATGAGTGCAGTTCCATAGCCAAACGCTTTAATTTTAGCTTTGTTGGCTATTGCTGTTGACATGTCTTCCTTCTCCATCTAAAATTATAGGCACATTTTAATTTGGCAGCTCCTTCACATGAGGCTTAGAGGTTTGTAAACTGAAACTTGAAATTTCTAAGAATAAAATTATTTATTTAGGAATTAAAAACTGACAAACCGCTTATTAAAAACAATTCAACAATGTTGTGACTTTTCCATGAGTTTGTTTAAGGCTTTTTAAAATTTAAGGAAAACTAGCTAATCAGATGCTCAACTTCCCCTTTTTTGTTAAACATAAAATTTCATTCGACAAAAATAGAATATGTAAATTTATAGTTTTAAACATGATAAAAGCAGTTTTTGTTTGTCTGTCTGTTTGTGTGTCTAAAGTCATGCTGAGATTTTTATTGAATAAAATCTTTAGTGAAAAAAATTGCCATTTGCAGGATTTGAACCCAGAGAATCAATTCCAAATGCAACCACACTACCATTACACCATTTAAGAACCCTAATTATTTGCTCGATAATTCTCATTATATCAATTACTTAGGAAGATTTCTCACACTGCACTGGACAGGCAAGATTACCACTGTTTATAATTTATCTTAGTTATAGTGACATAGGTTAACTGTTAACATAATTTCTAACTAAAAGTTCTCAGAAACACAGATATTTTTTACAAAAATATTCAATGCCAGATATTTTTTACTTACACGGTCCATTACCGAAAGGGGTACTTACAGTAAGTGTAGAGCTGCTCGCTAGAATCGAAAACTGTAAACTGGCTGTTGCTCTGCTGGAGGAGATATTTGCTGGGCCTTATATATCTTCAAAACTTATGTTAATGAGAAGCCGTTACCAAGGATACAATTACACAAGGCTGCTGTCATGAACGTCACAATCGAGAAACATTTCATAGCGTGATTAATTCTATTTTAAGTAGGTTATATATTCGCTTTAGCCAGCAGATACGTAGTCTTGACATGTGGCTCTGAGCTAAATTTTCTCCTTTGATGTTGTGAGGCTAATAAATGTTGGAAGATGTCTTTTTGTGAACTTGGCGTGTTTGCAAATACAAATCAAGCGGAATTTCTCATTTAAAATACTTCAAATAAAATTTACTAAACAGGCAATTATTCAGTGATCTACCTTTATAAGCAGTATGAGACACAGATGCCATGATGGTGAGCCTCACTGAAAATACTCTTTTTGGCACGAATTTAAATAGAGTTGTTTGCAAAAACCAGCAATCTTTGCATGTATATATGTAAAACTTATTATTGTCTTGAGTAATCATAAACAAACCATGTTTTTGTTACATGACAAAAGTGTATATGAAACATCATTAAAATATAAACGACTAACTAAAGATAACACTGCTAATATGCATAAATTGTTTAATGTCAAAATCCACTATAATCCCGATTGATAAATTTTTTCAATCTGAGAGAGAGCAACTTTCGACTGTCTTAAAGTATTTTTGTTTATAAGTGATCCATTGTAGAAACATACAAAAATGTCTGTTTAAAAAAGTGTTCTTTGTATAATAAGGAATATGTCATTTGTTCTCGATTAGCAGTTGTAAAAGCCATTTTGCTTTTGCCGAAGAAAAGAGACAAAACTATCATTAACAAATGTATTTTTTGTTACAACGAACTATTTTTTAAAACCACAAGTATATATTTTAGGATTTGCATTTTGTTTTTGTGTTTGTTTTTGTTTTGGACATATATAGAACATTTTTGTGTTTAATAACTATACGATTTATGACCAAGCTCGGACATACGTATTTCACGGCGGCTCCTAATGCTTTTCTTAGGATCTGTAATGTACCTGTATTTTTAGGCATTACATTTATATGACACCAGTAGCAAGTCCCCACCGCTGCCAAGAGTTCTTTTTTTCAAACAAACAGCCTATAAGTAGGTGTTTCAGAAGACAGTTTTTAGTAACAAGATGAAAACTGAAACTAAATGCTTTAGCAATCCGAGTAAAATCACAAGGCACACGTGTGTGAATGTTGGACAAATTCAGCTGGAAAATCTAGAAACCTATAGCGTTGATGTGATCTCAAGGCGCAAACAAACTAATGATATTTAGAGCTGGATGGCGGTAATCTGGGCTAAAACTTGCTCAACGAGCTCGTGCAGAGCAATTCCGCTAGACATTCTTTATCACAACTTGATCGCGCGCGAGATGCATTTTGATTGGCTGGTTTTTTCCCAGAATGCAGTTCAATGACTAGGAATTATTTTCTTCTGAGAATCAATGTTCTCCAATGTACATTAACAATATTTTGCTATTCTGTTACGATTGAAACATCATCAAAATGAACACCGAATTGTTCATTTGATTTAATAAAAGCACACCCAGTCCTGTACGTCACAACACCATAAAAGTTAAAAATAATCCTGTTGAAAACCAACATTTGTGAATCAATTTTTGCGTAGGTTGATCATTTTGAGAATAGTAAATATTTATTGTACTAAAAATAAAAAACTACTATGAAGTAAACTATATATTAAAATCATAAAATATTGCTGTTGAAAATACAAGAGCCGTTTCTTTTCTATTAATCCATGAAAGTGAGATAGGCCTAATAACAAAAGTGGAAGTTGTTTACCAAAATGTTTGCTGAGAAAGCACCATCTTGACTTAAATTTATTAATAACACTGGAAAAAAACTAGTGATGCAGAATTTTATTGACAGTTTGTGAGCGTGCTCTCATTATGGCTTGCTGGTAAATGACTCAATGTGTTTAGGCACCCACCAGCGATATCTCCGCACTACTCATGACACACACGATAAATTTGCCTAGCGTGTTTAAACCTTTACGGACACACACACACACATTCGCACATTGATAAAGTGGGATTTCTTAACATCTATATTCAACACTACACATAATGTACCTCATATGCCATTACATAGAAATTGTAGTGATATACAGCATTGCATAATTAATCACACATGCGTACCTATCAATGTGATAACTTGAAGATTGAAATGGCATCAATCAATCCTGTGCATTTCCTGCCAAAACAAACTGAAAATGTTTTATGGTTTTTATGCATATATCACTCTTTTACAATAATTAACATAATTTTACAATAGTTTTTACAGCTTATTTGTGTATACTTGTGTGGTACATTTTGCATATATTTGTATTGTACAGCTTGTGTATAATAGCATTGCACAGCTTGTGTATAATTCTATTGGACGTATGTCATATGGGGTATATTTGTATTTCACTTTTGTATCAAATAGTATTTGTAAAGAATTATAATTAAATTACTTCAAATATCCACTAGAATTTTAGAGAACTTCATTAAATTGTAACAGAAATTATGTTACATGTATTTAGCTGTGTTAACATATACTGGTGATTATGCTTATTTAACTAACAGTGACATGTTGTGAGCGCGTTTATAAAATGTACAAAAACATATATACAAGTGCAAAATAACCGATATACAGTAATTCATTGCTACTGCTTTGCGGTCCAACTTTCCCGACTTAAGTACTTTGAGAGGTAAAAATTATTCTTCAACCACAAATTAGAACTCAAAAAATTAACAAAAAAACATAAATAGTTAACATAACAATACTTGAAGTACATAAACCTCTATGAATGAGATCAACCCTAGCAATCATTAATGTTCAATATTTCCTTTTTGTGTCTTGTACAGTATAAAATTGACAAACACCTGTGACACCCTTCAACAGGTCTCCTAAACACCCATAGCTCTGAAATATATCTTATGAACCTAGAAAAGAGGAACCAGTTACTATTAATAAAATATAACCTTTCAAAAAATTATTAGCTTCTTTCTACTCTTTTTTTTTCCATGTTTGGATTTTTCTGTTTCACATGAGTTACCAATGCCAAATAATTGCAAAAGTTAGAAATTACTGTTCCTATTTTCAAAATATTTTGCAAACATTTGCAAAACTTTCAGAATGGCAGTAATTTGTTGAACTAAAATGATTTCACTGACTTGAGTAAATTTAGAAATTTGACACTTGTGTGGCTTGACACTTGAGTGACTTGACGCTTGTGTCACTTGACACTTGTGTCACTTGACACTTGTGTCACTTGACACTTATGTAATTTGACACTTGTGTCACTTGACACTTATGTAATTTGACACTTGTGTCATTTGACACTTGTGTCACTTGACACTTGACACTTATGTCACTTGACACTTGTGTCACTTAGCAGATGTGTCAGTTGACACTTGTGACACTTGACACTTGTGTCACTTTACACTTGTGTCACTTGACACTTGTGTCACTTGACACTTGTGTCATCTGACACTTGTATCATTTGACACTTAGGTCACTTTACACTTGTGCCACTTGACACTTGAGTGACTTGACAATTGAGTGACTTAAAACTTGAGTGACTGAACACTTGAGTGACTTGACATGTGAGTGACTTGACACTTGCGTGAATTGACACTGGAGTGACTTGGCCTCAATCAATGTGAACTTCAATAGAACTTCCGATTGAATTTCATTGTTTTCCGCAATTGCTATTTCTCTAATACCCAGATAACTAGATAGAAGCATGCAGTGAAAGGCTAAAGTTAGTTAGAGTCACAGTTGTAATGATAGGTGTAGAAGTTTAAGTAAAAAGGGCAATCATTTGTAGATGGCACCAAGTCTCTTTAAACTTTTGCGTAGCAGACTTTGGGAACCAACTGATTAGAAACAGAACATGGATAACTTTCGATATTCAATGTGTAGAACATCTCTTTGTTTTCAGTGGTTGAATTACTGCGGAGCTAGTGTAAAATTCATAAAGAGTTATTTGCCTGGTAAGAATAAAATATATTTTTGAGATGGGTAAAATTGAGTTTCTGTTAAAAAATGAAATATATTTTTGAGATTGGTAAAATAAGGTTTTGCACAAAAAACACCTTTGAGGATATAGGGAAAACTTGTTTCAGCCTAAAACTTGACCCCTATATACTATATTAGAAGTGATGAAATGAAATACGGAGACAAAGATAATGAAGAATAATGAGCAGTTGATATATTGGTTTATAGCTTAACGGAAAATAACCGGACTAGTGACATGTCTGATTACTTAAACATGAAAGAGACACAAAGGACAGGATGTAAATATTTTACAATGACACGATTAGTTTGTTGGCTTCCTGATAAATTGGTACAAATAGAAGATAGGTGAAGAAGGCATGACATAGCAAAAATGACAAATAATCAACTTTCATTCAGGTTTAGCACTTACACCGTGGTTGATTGTAAAGAAATGAACTAGAATCCCCTCTGTATATTATTAGTTAAAAATGAGCTTACACAAAATTTTAGTAGATTTTATTAAAAAGCATCAATTTTTTTCCCATCTTTTGATGTTTTTTTAACAATTGAGGTGATCAGACTACCAAAATTGGTTAAGTTTAAAACAAAAGTTTGTTTATTGGTATTATTGAGATATTGATATTAGCTACTGTATTTAAGTCACAGCGTTACAAGTCTCTCTACTCAGCAGATCTCTTTGAAACTATCGATGATGTCATAATTGCACTTTTGCTTGATCTGCAAGTTATAAATGCTATCAAACTTTGTTAATTTTAATCTTGAAACACTCTGGCAATCAGACAGTTTCAAACAGAAAAATCTATTGTAAATAATAGAAACATATCAATATCTTCTAATAGAAATTACTAACATTTTGTGTAAGTTTATCTTTAAAGGTTTGGCTCTATGCATATTCAGTTTGTACTTAGATCTTAGCTAATGTCAGCTTCAAGGATGTTTTCTATTTTCTTATCAAGCAATACTTCAGAATACCTTCAATCTTCAATGTCACTAAACTTAAAAACAATAAGGAAGCTTTATTTACCTAAGCTAAACAAAAAAACATTTGAATAAATTTTAAAACTTATTCAATAAAGTTATAGTAACTGAGAACTTTTGACCAGACTTTTTCCACCATATTCTTTTGACCAGATTAGATTCAAATAGTTGCATTTCTTTTAGTTTGCTTTGAACCAAACAGTTGTACTTATTTTGAAATGTTGCCATTCTTTGTTATCCCACATGAAAAACCATTTACAACAAAGTTTTATGATAATTAATTTAGAATTGCAAAAAATAAAAAAAATCTGCTTACTATTAATGAAAATCTACATAAATCGTTTTTAATAATATATGTAGATGTTAAATAACTATCAATAACTATCGGCTGGCGTCAATGAAAAGAATGGTTAAATGGGCCCTAAAGGAAATGCTGGTGCAAAGGGCAAAGCTAGTCCTGCTGGACCCAGAGGCAATTCCGGACCAGAAGGCAACCCTGGACCTAAAGGCCATAAAGGCCACAAGGTATACAAATTTAACTCGTGGTATTTTTGTGCTTATGAATATTCGCTATGGATACGAGCCTAAAACCAAAACACAAAAACTGGTAATTCTGTGAAATAAATGCGAGAGACAACTCTATAATGAACTTACATAAATCCGGATAAAAATGTCTATTTCTTTTAATAAAAGTTTAATATTTATACTTGACCTCTTTCATTTAAATCCTTAATTTTTTCTTATAATTAGGATTTTTTGTTTTTCAAAATTCTGAACGATAATTTGGGCATACACCGGACCTAAAAGGTACACTGGACCTAACGGCTTTGAATGCCCAAAAGTGAACAAATTTACCTTGAGCCTAAAGCTGAAACACAAGAAACTGGTTATTCTGCTAAAAGTTG
The DNA here is from genome assembly GCF_963576615.1 of Watersipora subatra. NCBI lineage: Eukaryota > Metazoa > Bryozoa > Gymnolaemata > Cheilostomatida > Watersiporidae > Watersipora > Watersipora subatra. The sequence goes on along the minus strand of NC_088715.1, from coordinate 52,656,064 downwards.
CCGAAGATACCTCTATAATGAACCTTTATAAATCAGGTTTGGAATTTTCAATAATCCTATTATGAATCTAGATTTATACTAGATTTTTTATTATACTATACATGCAAATTGATACTTGAGCTCTTTCATTCAAGTTTTTAATATTTTTTCTATAATTTAGTTTTTTGTTTTCAAAACTCTGAATACTGTTCAAAGCATACTTCAATGTATACTTATTTCAGCTTGAAGTATATTAGGATGTTTTTATAGTAAATTAATAAACTATATTGTCAATATAGACACGCAACCTCTATATATGCAAACCTTGCTACACTGTAACATATTGCAGAATGTTTAATACTAAATATTATGCTAATTCACTGTTTTATTAATTTTGGTCAAATTTTCTTGAGAGAACTAGCTACAGTCAAATTTTTAATTGACAAAAATACATTTCAAAGCCTGTATTGACACTTTCATTAAAATATATAAACAAACATCTCCACAAGTTTCAGACCTAAAACAAAGCACTCACACAGTTAGGAATAACTTATTAAAGAGGTAAACGGTTGACTAACAAATGTTTAAACTGACATTTAATAAATCAATGTCAATATCTTTGTTTATGTATTTTCTGTCTGAGCTTGAATATCGCGTGAATAATCTGAATTCTGAATAGTCTGAGCGTGAATATCCGCTATTTTGGAAGATTTTAGTCATTTCGCTAGCTTGCATGTAACATTTGAGACTAAAACAGTGGACTGACATAGCCCAGTAATAGATTTTTAGTGTAGTGCAATCAGGGTACATTAATCATGCTAACGTTATATAGTGACAGAGGACTTTACAAAACCTCAAGTGTGTTGTGCATAGCACAGTTTCCATAGAGCTACATCATATAGGCTATGTTATCAGTGGAGCCAGTAAAAAAATTGAACAAGTGTTTAAGAAACTGCTGGTTTCCTTTACTTCTCCACAAGACAAGCAATAAAAACAAACCGAGTGTCTATTCACCAAAATACATATTTATTTCAAATATATGTATGAATATAATATATATATATATATACATGCATATATAAATACATGAAGACAAGTGTATGCCTACAATATCATCATACATGTACTTAGAGATTGCTCTACCGATCGTTCGTACGTTAGGCTCTGCCCCTTTTCTTTCTTAATTGCTCAATCGACTAAGCCGGTTTATCAGTGTTCAAGCCTTCTCCAAGATGGTAGGAAGGCTTGATCCGATGATGCCAGGGCCGTGGGGTCAGTCTCTCTGGCTCTGATCCTGGTGCCCTGTCATAACAGAAGGTTGAAAAATTTTGTGCACATCGGTTTTATACGCTCTGGACAAATTGAAAAATCTATGGATATTTTCAGTTAATGTAATAAATGAATATTTTAATTGTTCGTTGTCAAAAATCTCCAAACATTAGATATGAATGCAAAATATCTATCGAGTTTCACTAATATCAAAATGATACGGTTATTGAGTAAAATCTCTTGTTTACAGATATAAAACTCATAGTCAAAAATCCTGGTAGCAGATATTTTCAAAATTGGGATTTTACCTAAATTTAATTGCTATATATTTCAACAATAACAATCGGTTACTGATGATAATGCTTGCTCAACATTTAGCGTTTTTTATTTAACAAATCTTATATAATCTATAGTGATTTTCCATCAGCATAAGCATATGAATTATAATAATCTTATAACAAAGTATTTAATGAAAAATTAAAATGAAGAGGTTTTAGAATAGAGCCTTTCTATACTCTAATGTTCTCATAAGTTTAGAAAGAGAACATTACTCTTAGGAAAATCTGTCCTTGCTGTTTCAAATATTAAAGAAAACTAACACTCGTAAATTGACACAGATGAGTATTGAACTTGAGATTGCAATAAGTCTGAAGCATGATTGCATGAAGTTTATTTATTCCTCCTTATTTCTAAGTTATAAAGGCAACATTTATTAAAAATTAGGAATTTATCATATTGTGTAAACGTGTATTGTTTTACAACAGTCTAAAACCCGTTTTATATGACAGGTTAAAGATCAGTGTTGGTGGAAAATTTAAGAAATGAAGGATCTATTTTTTACATTCTGATCCAAAGTCTGATCCTTGATTACAAAAACAGGTAAAAACGGTAGCTTTTTTGTTCATCAAAACTGCCTATTTTACGCAATATTCTGTGGTTAGTTGTATATTGTCAAAAATGCATACTGCTCAGAAATTTCTTTTATTGCATCTACAAATACAGCTACGTAGCTTCAGGCCTTGCAACTCATCACTAACAAAGCGCAAGCTCACCAAATATTTGTTATTGTTGTGCCTGACATGACTTGAGACCCGAACTAGCTAGTTTATACATGCTTTGATACTCGCCCTTTTTAGCCGTTAAATTTTTTAAAATATTATTTAAATTCCTAAGGTGCATAAAGCCTAATTATTCCTAGGCACTTTAATTCAAACTATTTTATAAATAAGATGTTTTTAAACTTCACATATGGTTTACACGCGACATCAGTGTGAATATTCTGTGGTTAGTGGTATATTGTCAAGCATGCATACTGCTCAGAAATTCCTTTCATTGCATCTACAAATACCAGTTTCAGGCCTTGCAACTTATGACTAACAAAGCGCAGGTTTAGCAAATATTTGTTATTGTTGTGCCGGACTCAACTTAGGCCACTAGTTGGCTGGTTTACAATGCTTTCGTACATGCTGGTTTTTTGCCTTTTGCCGATACATCTTTTCAAATATTATTTAAGTTTTTTAAATACATGAACCTTAATTAATCCTTAACTCTTCAATTCAAACTTTTTTATAAATAAGATGCTTTTAGACTTCATAAACGGTTTACATCCAACATCGTGCACACAGAATCACAATGTTTTAGATATATTAGAGAGATATCAATGTATTAGTCCGAGTTTGATTATATGAGAAAACAGAAAAGTTATTTTATAAAATAGGAGAATCTAAAAATGAAAACAGTGTCAACAAAGAGAATTATGAGGTGCGATCCTAATGTCGCTTATTGCCTATGCCAAAATTGAAATAAAGTCAGAAGCTATTTTTATTGGTGATTTATATATATTTTTTATGAAGGAACATTATAGATCTAAGCAAAAAACTCTGTGAAAGCATCACGGTTGAATCCAAATTCATCCATGTTGGAGTAGGTGAAATCTTCTTTTTGCTATAATCATGAATTTTGTCAGTTTTCACCTGAATAGCGGTTTGCTATCTCATTATGTTCTCTAATCTATTAAATCTTAGGTGAACAGTGCAAGAAGCTTGTTCACCTGAGTTATCAAATATAACCATCCCTTGAACATTTTATTCCTTTGTCAGTGAGAAACAGAAAACAGTTCAAAGTTATTTATTTCCTTTCTTCTGAGTTTCTGTTTGAAGATATTGATAAAGTAATAGCTAATATCTTATTAAAATGAGAGAGAAAATCTATGTAGGTAACTAGCATGGTGTCATACCCAGCAATCAATCAATAGATGACATGTTAACATAACTTCAAAGGATTGGCATACCTTTTAAAATTAGGTACAATTTAAAAACTGTTGTAGCCAAGACCAATACTTTGATTTTGTAATTTGCTATTATTTAGATGTTTACTCGTTGCATGGTTTAACGGTTTTTCAAAATAATTTAAAATTCCTATGAAGTAGAATAGAGAAAATCAAAAAGCTTTTATTACTTTACTGAAAAAAGTTTCTTTTTTTTCTTGTTTGTAACATTTTAAAGCAAAAGTTGAAATCAAAGCATGTTGCTTTATTTCCGTTATTTGCAATCATTCACAACCTTCTCCTTATTGCCAGTCTGAAAACTTGATTTAATTTTTTTGTATGAGTTCCTATCTCTTTAGACTTGAGGTTATTTAAGACAAGCCATTTTTGAAATTCTTATAAAGTTGAATAGAGAATATAAAAAGTATTATATTACTTTGCTAAAAATTGCTTTTATTCTTAATCCTGTTAACTTGTAATCATTTTCAACTTTTTTTTTATTGCCAGTCTGAAAGCTTGCTTTGAATAAATTCTGTATAATTTCCTCTCTTTAAACGTAAGGTGTTTTAAGATGCACCATTTTGAACTTTGACAGAAAACATTGTTGAGGAATTATTCTTAACAAGAATGTGCTCTTTGATGAGGTACCAGTCAATAGCTTGTGTTGAATGCTAACCCAAAAATACTTCCTTCGTGTATTTTTATATAAGCCAAGAGTATGCAATTACCAATAGCATTTAGCTTATGATACTAATATTTGATTTATTTGTATGTAAAATACTACTTATTGTAAGTTGTACTGCAAATAAAAACCAGAGTGACAAAACATTAAATCTTTTTTTGACATTTGCATTGTTAGCTTTGCTAACAACCTTAAGTAATGCTATTTGGCTTCTCAAGTAGTTTTTTTACGATATACACAAGTCAACAGAATACAAGATGTTGGAAAGCAATATAATGAACTTTATTAATTTTTAATTATATTAATAAAGGTAAGTTCTCAATCAGTCTAGTTTCTTAAATTTCAAGAAACATTCAAATTAACTCCATATATTAGTCATGATGTCACCTCTCTTAACCCTTTTTACCAACATATCCGGCAGCTTTATCTCCTCTGTCTCCCTGTAAATTAATAGTATACAGATAGTTAGATATTTAAAATCACTGAGTCTCTTAAAGTTATTAATGACAGAATGTTGGCACATCTACAATAGCAATGACAATGACAGTTTCAGTGACTGGCAGTGACAATGACAACACAAACAGACAAAATTACAATAGAGTCACTGAGACTTGAGATGATGACAGTGACAATAATAGTTGCAGTGCTAGTGACAGTGACAGAGGCAACGGTAATTGTAATGAAAATGACATAAAATACCAACTATTTAGAGAGTTTGGAAAAAATTGCTGTGATAGACATACTTTGGGTCCTTTAGGTCCAGGGCTACCAGTTGGACCTTTAGGTCCAGGTGGGCCTCGTGGTCCAGGCGAACCATTAGGTCCCGAAGCACCTGCGGAACCACGTTTACCAGGGCTTCCAGGGGAGCCTGTTTTTCCTTTAGGTCCAGGACCTCCATCTTTCCCATCACTACCTGGGGCACCACGAGAACCTTTAGATCCGGGTGCTCCTCTATTTCCTTGATCACCCTTTTTACCATTGCTTCCAGCAGGTCCTTTCTCACCGGTAGCTCCTTTGTTGCCTGCTGGTCCCTTCGCTCCTGTTGGCCCTTTTGGTCCAGCTTTTCCAGGACTACCTGCAGCACCCTTCTTACCATCTTCACCGTTTTTGCCATTTTTCCCAGCAGCTCCGTTTCCTCCTTTAGGTCCTGGAGCTCCTTGAGGACCACGGCTCCCAGTAGGGCCTTTACCACCTGGAGTCCCGCTTGCACCGTTTGATCCCTTAGGACCAGGTTTGCCTGTTTTGCCTCTATCTCCATTAGGTCCTTTCGACCCTGGTGTATTTTTACCGGGTGAACTACTGCCAGTGGGTCCTTTAGCACCCTTTTGACCAGGTTTTCCTTGACTTCCTGGTGGACCCTGAACAGGAGAAATTGAGAAGGTTTTACAACTGTAGTCTTTGAACCCAATTTAAAGTTTTGTCAAAATATATTTGGTTACAACTACCTACCTTAGGTCCAGCAGGACCTGGCTTGCACCCACAATCTTTAGTTCCAGTTTTAGCAGCTCTTTTTGCTCTCTACAAAATTTGAGTTTGAACAAAGCTGGGAATAACCATACATTATATGTATTATTGTTGAGTTTTTTCTGTTATTTGGTCAAACTAACAAATGAAACCTGCCATCTAAAATGTTTTATAAATTTCACAAAACTTCATTTACTTTTAGTTCATGTTCTAAGAGTGAATTAAAATTACTTTGAAAGAAATGTTGGTAAAAGTTGTAATAAATTTTTCCTGCCTTAAATTACAAACTGAGTTGAGATAAATTTCACAAAGTCTCTATTGTCCAGATAAAGGTATTAGTGAAACCAATTAAAAATTATTTTACATTCATCAGTTTCGAACGATAGACATGATGACTGGCCTTAAAAACACCGAAGTTCTCATGAATTCAGCATCTAATAAACATTGTAAAAAGTTCTTTGACTCACCATAACAATGACAGCATTCTCTCCCTTTGCCAGATCTAGCTCGATTTTAATAACTCGTTGGCTGTCCTAAAATTAAAGATTTCATAGCTGTATTTCTAACAACAGGTTTTCTTGAAATGTTAGTTCAAAAATTTAATGGTTAGAGGGATTAAATTAGGTAAAGAACAACATCAAATGCTACTAGGTTAGGAATTATAAACATTATAAAAACATGAGCTTTTCATAAATTTGTGTCAGACCACTTGATTAATCAGCTTTATCACCATAATCGTTTGAAAACTCATACAATCAAAAACAAGTTACAAAAGATGCTTATAGAAATAAACAATGTATCGCTTCACTTTTATTCAGAGAAATTTTAATCATGATTTCAATGAACACTGATGAAGGATAGAATGACCCTCTTAGAAAATTTTCATAAATTTTGGTGTGGGAAAACAAGGCTAAATGGCATTGGTGCTGAGCAACACTGAAGGCGATGACAAAAATGTAAACTAACTTAATAAATTGATGCGCTATATATTTTTGTACTTTGACTTTTGTGATCCGCCAATTGGTATAATTATATACTTATATCAAATCAAACGGCATATTTACTTATATAATCTAATTGTACATGATATAACAGGCAAAACAAATCTGGTCGTCAAAGAGAATTCTTTACTATTATGGAGTTTGCCTTTGCAAGGCGAATGGTTTATACATATTTGATTGTACTCGGGCTGTTGTATTTTAACAGGTATTTCCTTAAAACTTATATTTAATTTTAATTTATTATATTTATATTAAATTTTATTTAATCTTTATTCATTAAATATTTATAAATATTTATTAAATTTTATTTAATATATTTATATTAAATTTATATTATTTTACATAATTTGAAGTATAATAAAGTATTTAATTAAACCTCTTGGCTCATACTCTAAAAAAACTTGATATAAAATACAAGCTTAGTGTCTTTATCTTCAAACTCATCACTTCACTAACACAAAATTAGCTCCATAGGTAAGTTTAAAGAGTTATGGTGTATATTTCAACCGGTTCTATAACAGAGTTTCAATAAAGTTTAATCCCTCAACATACCGGATCTACGACTTACCTCATCAAACCTTTTGAACATGTAGAAAACCATGAAAAGGTTAAATAGAATGAGAGCCAACAGTGTGACAGCTAAGATGGCTGTGCCAAAACCAAAGAGCCTCAGCTTTGCCTTGTTTTTTTGAGCCATGCTTTGAACCTCCATCTACAATAATTTACAACGCATATTTATGGTAGTCTCAATCTTAAAGCTTTATAGTTGTATCTGAAATTATAGATTTTTAGGTTTTGAGCAGCAATGGTGCAACCTTAAAATTTGTTCTAAAGTGTAGCAAATACGAAAAAAGTAAATTTTTATAAACGTACCTTAATATCTACAGTGATAGAGAACTTGAGCTTTGGTCCAAAAACTACTGTGCATTTCTAATAGATATTCCTTATATTTATACCTGCGTCTAACGTTTTGATTAGACAGTAAGACTCTGACATATATCCTGTTTGCAGAATGTATTAGCGGCTAATCCCACCAACTGAAAGCGGAGGTGCTTAGCCTATGATTGATGTAAATGACGTGAATATACTGAGGCACAGGCTATTTTAACCAGAATGTGTATTTGGTTAGCAAATTGCTTACAGCCCTGTGTAGCAATTTACTTCTGTAAATTCAAACGTTAAAGGCCATAAGTTTAAAATCTTTATCCAATGTAAAACCTTTTTCTATAATTTCCCTTTTTATTTGGAGTTGTTTTCCTTCCAAACATTGTGGTATAGTTCTGTAGTTTGCTAAAGCCATTTATCAGAAGTTTTTATATTAAATTAGTTGCAAGTTCAAATTATATGAAACTATAAATTTCTAATTTTTTACTTCCATGTCAATTGGATGCAATAAAAATATCTAGAATTGTCAAGGAAAGTATATAAAAGTATTTTTTCAAGCTCATGGATTTGTGAATAAATCTCAATGAATTCTTTTTACCTGGTCAGTCCTCCCTTAAACATGATTTTACAGGTAAATAGAAAAATGTGAAAATTTTCTTTATCGTTTCAGCAATAAAAATCTAAATGCATTAGTAATTAACTAATTTACCTTAATTAATTAAAAATTCTGATACCAAAATCAGAAAAAAATATAAAGAGTGTTTAGTAAATCAAAGTTTTGTTTTATAGAGCTCTTGAAAATAAAAAATCACTCTGGTCGATATTTTGTCACCTAAATTTAGCAGTCAATTTAGATCAAAGCCAAAAATTTAAACAACGCACATTGCACTGACATGAGAAACAATGACAGAGACATTGTCATGACATGAGAGACTGACATGTAGTTTTACCTTCAGTATAAAAGACAGCAGAAAGTTAAAGCAGCAGAAAGTTAAGGCAGCAGAAAGTTAAGGCAGCAAACTATATTTATTAAACTTAGCAATGATTTAAGATGAATCAAGCTGAAGTTAAAACTTAATAAAACACAAAATCGGAGTTATACCAGAAACTATAATATGTAACATATATTTTAAAGTCTGCTATAACATTATTTAGTTTGTGTAAACCTAACTACAAAGCAAACAAAAACATATAATTTTTTACCTAAACACTTGAATCATAAGAAAAATTTGAAAACAATTTAATTTAATTGAAAAAATTTTCTTGAGATATTTTAGTTATTTTTATGAAAAAATAATTTCAATAAAAAAATAATACAATATTAAATTTCAGCTAAAGAATTTACAAAAAATTGATTACTTAATTAAAATTAAAAACAACCCAAGAAGAAGTACATGTAACTGATGGTGGTGTATTTGCTGGTTTGATAAACTGGAGCATAAGATACCGCAAAAGAAAGATATTTCTTCAAGCTATATTTTACATGGCAGTAATTTGAACTGACAGCTTGACATCTCCTAATGAGGAATTAATAATAGCCTTACTTTTTCACATTATAATCTGCTGATAAAATAATAATATATTCTATTTATTACTAGATTGTCCTTCACAGAGTTACCTCTACAATTTTATAGCCCTCGTCTTTTGACCTGATGGTCAAGCAATTGCTTGTTGGCTGTACGTGATAAATAAACAAAACCTGAAAACATTTAAGAAAAATTTCAGGACATCCTAGATAGTATCCTAAACTATGACATGCGTGGGTACAACTAATAAACATACTGTTTATGTGAGCTAATGCACTGTAATCGTTTGTCTGTAAGTTCACCAAAAACATTAGGAAACAACTTTAAATAGTTTTACAAGTCAATAACCAATAATATTTAGCCAAAACTTAATTTAACCTGTATCAAATTGCTTAACAAAGCAATATATGCTGTGTTTCATACCGAGGTAACAAGTAGATATAATACATGTAAGTTCAACCTTTTAGACTTCTATCAAGTTTTACTTCTTTTATCTTGTTTCTAAAATATGACATTTAAAAATTGACTAAATACTCTAAAAATAAACTTTAGTTTGTTTCAAGGCTACAGATCCTTAAATTAACTTTAACTGCTCAAATAATAATGGAAGCAAAAAACTGATAAAGAAATTGCTGATGACTAACTACTGTTGATCATAAGTACTGTAATATACGTTATGAAACATACTGGTGGTTTTACTAATATAATTTTCCATTGTGGTAATATTTGGTAAAAAACAGCTTATCATTTATCTTTGTAGTTATTTGCTATCAAATAGTGTAGATTTAAATTACAGCAGTTACACCCCAGTAATAACGCCAATAACCAAAATAACAATGATTAACTAAACTTATCCAAGTTCTTGATGAGTGGCTCAGTTTTCAACTGCTCATAAAAAGATAGCTTTTACCATTTCCTTGTAGAAATTGGAAAGCTGATACAAATAAAAATTTTTTATGATTTCATATAAGAAACCACTGACAAATCATAAGAGGAACCGACAGATTGTAAAAGTCCTAAACAAGAATAAGATGTTATTTTCATTGGGCTATCATCTGTTGGTTAAAAATCTGACAGCTGGCAGGTGTCATATGCTCAGATTTATGTTATATTAATATTATATTCTACTATGATTTTACAACTTGTAGCAATATGTTATTAAACAACTAAAAACTAGTTCATTGATCATCCACCAGTCATTGTATTCCGTAGTCAGATAAAATGAAGCATGTCTCAGCCTAATCATTCTCTAATATAGATGTCAAGACAAGCGATTAACACTTCATTAGCCTCTATTGTGGTAACCTCCGGTTTACCGTCTTACCGCTGTCGGTTTAGTATGCAGAGTTCAAAAAGTAAAGCTAAAGTTATTTTCTCAAGTATGACAGTTTTTGTTTGAAAGTTTGTCAGAATAAAGTACCAAAGTATAACTTTGATCATTAAACAGTTTTTGTAAAGCTCAAAGTTAACAGCTCAAGACAAGCTGTTTTTAAAAGAAACATACTTGTCTAGTAACAGAGCTTCATAAATGTGTACAGGTAAAATACTATGATTAATTTAAATGAACTCTTATTGCTATTGATGGCATACTCATTGCTTGATTCAAAAATTAAATTCTTACTGAATAAAGATGTGATAAAATGCAGCTTTCGGCGCTTTAAATTTTACCCTTTGCAATTACTTGATTGTTTTGTTGTATTTTTGTTAGCAAACCTTTGCCAAAAGCAATTTAGCCAAAACTGCAAGCAAATAACATGACATTTTATTCATTATTGAGCTATCAAAAGGAGTTATGCAGAAAATGGTGAAAATTCAAAGGCAGACACTATTTAATTAAAATAATTAAAAAATGTTAAGTAAAATGACATATAACATAAAAACAGCATTTAGAAACAGTTTTTAGATTGACTAGAATTAATTTTTCCACAACAATGTTAATTTATCTTATTTAATTGTAAATCGGCCACAAAATCAATCAATATAAAATTAAAGATAACTACCCAATGTTATTCAAATACTTTGGTTGACAAATTACTATAAAAACAACTACTATTAACACTGGTTCATAAATAAACAAACTAATTTTTACTGTTACCTATAGTTATGTTATCTTAATAATCTGTACTGTTACAAAACAAGATTTCTACTTTTTTATATATTGGAGTAATGTTTTGTTACTACTTGGCAACACAAGTAAACACAAATACAAGTTTAGGAATGAAATTGTTAGTGAATGGTTTATAGATATATAAACCTAGATTGACCAATAATAGCTATTCCCATTGGTTGCCTAGTCAGACTTAAATAGCATGACGTTACATCATTGAATTGTACCTCATGCTTGACTGCACTGTTATTAATAATGGAGCTAATGAGGAGAACGTGACAAAATCTCATTTATTTTCACCTAAAAACCTCCTTGGATACATATTAAAGTACTGTAAACTAAAGCAATTCTGTGATAATATCTGATAACCACCATAGATTAAAACGATAAAAGCTATGAAATGTTGCACACAAATCATGAGCCATCAGGGCTTTATTTGCCCCGCTTTTCTATTCCCCTTCTTTCTTCTCCCCTTCTCCTATCACCCAAGAAGAAGTGGGAAGGGAGAAAGAGAAAAGAGAGAAGAGGGAAAAGAGAGGGTGACCAAATAGCTCACCCATCCAAAGAACCAGACCCTGGCTAGGTAAATAGACTAATATCATGCTGAACTAAACATGACTAAATATGATGAGTATGCAAATATGTCTCAAGTCAAAAATGAGACAGAATGATTATTTTACAGCTGGCTATGTATCTCAGCCGCTCAAGCTGAAGTGTAATGATTGTATCATTATCATTGTAGATGTTACCAACTACGCTTTTAAGAGCTTGTAATCACATTTACACATATTTTGCACCTACAACACAGCAGAGTAAGACATGGTGAATCTTTTGATACCAAATAACTGTAATGTGAATTTTGTTGCAAGTCAACCTTTAAGAATCGTGGTGCCTTGACTTTGTCTTTGCCTGTGGTGATTAAGGTTTGCAGCCACAATGAGAAAGCAATGAGAGTGTTGCTTAGTAGTGCTAGATTGGTGAAAAACCTTTCCAGGCTAGCACTAATTGCCACCATGGAGAGGCTGCTGAGAATTAACATCATGCTATTGTTTAAGTGTAATCACCATGCTATTAGCCTAGCTCGTGAAATAGCAAAGATATATATTTCAATTAGTGCACATTGTGAAGCTAAGAAAGCCACAGATTCCATTTTCCTGATCACATCAAAACTTCACAGGCTTATCATATTTAGTCATGTTTAGTTCAGCATAATATTAGTCTTTTACCTAACCAGAGTCTGGCTCTTTGGGTGACTGGGCTATTTGCCCCCTTCTCCTTTCCCCCTTTTCTCTTTTTCTCTTTCCCGTTTTCCCTTCCCAATTCTCCTTAGGAGAAGGGAGAAGGGGAAAAATAGGGAAAAAGGGGATATGAGAGCGGGGCAAATAAAGCCCCGATGGCTCATAATTTGTGTGCAACAATTCATAGCTTTTATTGTTTTAATCTACGGTGGTTATCAGATATTATCACTGAATGGCTTTAGTTTACTGGATTATGTTTCCAAGAAGGTTTTTATATAAAGATAAACGTGATTTTGTCACCTTCTCCTCATTAGCTCTATTGTTAACAACAGTGCAGTCAAGCATCAGGTACAATTTAATGACGTATCGTCATGCTATTTAAGTCTGACAGGCTTTTACCCTATTGGCCAATCTAGGTTTATATATCTATGGAATGGTCAGACAAGCTGAAGTAAACCTGCTGCCACATCATCAGAAACATGACGTATTTCTACTTATTGATTTTATTACTGTTCTCCTAATTTATAAACTTCTGTTTGCCTATATTTATAAATTGACCTGTGGTTAATTAAGCACTCAGTTGTTCAACGGCAAGATATATTATCATGCGAATCTTACAGAAAATTTATTAAATTTTTCAAAGGTTTTCAAACTTTTTCCAAGTTCTGGTGTGTTATAATATAACAACAGTCCATGATATATTGACGGTTTTGTGATGTCTCATCTGGATGCAAATGCATGCAAAAAAAAAACAACAACATGCCATAAACGTCACATGAATAGTCAGACAATGCTGAAATATATTTTGTGTCACATCATCAGAAGCATAACATATTTTACTTATTGTTTTTATTACTGTTTTCGTTATTTTATAAACTTCTGTTTTTCATATCTATAAATTGACCTGTGGTTAGTTAAGTGTTCAACTGTTAAATGATAAGATTTTGTATTATGAGAATTTTACAGAACATTTCATGAAAATTGTAAAGGTTTTCAGGTGTTTTCCAAAATTTGTGCGTTGTAATATAACATCATCACTATCTACAACTTTTAAAATTTTCAAGTTATTCGAGCAATCCTTGGTATATAGACAGTTTGTGGTATTTCATCTGAACGCAAATGCATGCGAAATAAGGACAGCATGATAGCCATAAAACACTAAAGAATTCAAAATCACAACATGAAGCACCATCTTATTTTCACTGACTTGCAAAATTAGAGTAGACTGTTTTAGTGCTTTGTATACTTCTTCATCCTCTATAAAACTTAGATACAAGAGAGACTGCTCCCAATCAAATGAATAGTTCCTGTCTGACTCTTATTTGCAGAAAAAAACATATGTATCTAAATATAAGATACGAAATTTAATTATAACATAGAAATTATTTTGTTTAATTGTAAAATATTAAAATTAAACATAGACTATTTAAGTAAAGATAACTATTTTTGCCTATTCTTTAGCGAAGTCACATAACTTGGTCATATATATGTAATGGTGATTAGTCTGGCAAAAGTTCATGTTCATGTTATGATCATGTGAGAGAAAGAGGAAGCTGATGAAACTGAAAGTAAACATGGTATTCTTAAGAAGACATAACGAAATGTTTAATTAATAACTTTAGCATTTTCTAAGATGCAGTTGAATTTAATATAAAATTAGGGAAAATATTTCCAGAGCTATGTTCATTTAGTGAATTATTTATTTTACAGCTGTATCTATGTCCGAATTGTAGTGGACATAGAGACAGCTGTACAAATACAACAAGTTGTTTAGCAAGTTGTTGTACACATACACATGTAGCTATATGTTTAAAGGTTGACTTGCAACAAAAAATACATTACAGTTATTTGGTAGCAAAAGATTCACCATGTCTTACTCTGTTGTGTTGTAGGTGCATAATATGTGGAAATGTGATTACAAGGTCTTAAAAGCTAAAAAGAAACAGTTAATCGCAGCCGTCATGAAAACGCCGTAGTTTGGAGTTTCTTTATTTTGATGTCGTTTTCAAACATTTTGGTTATTGTTTTGACACGTGATATCATCACTTAAAATGAAATGCCAATATAAGGCTAAATATAAAACGTCTCATAGCACTAGTTTAAGACAAACACTTTGGGTTCTACCAAAAAACCCTCATCAAATATAAATCCTCGCTACTTTACAGTTTCATTTCAGCCAGGTCTAATCATCTAGTTGTAATCTGATCATGAGACCCATAATTTCTGCCAAATGGCGCGGGCAATTTCTGCGGTATTTTTTGACTATCACAGTTGACCAACAGGCTTTTTTTGTTTATCAGAGAAGGAAATGCACTCCATCGAGCTAAGGTTAAAAAATAAACAATTTTTCACAGTAGGTTTGGAGATATCAGTGCTCAAAGTGATAGCATTACAATGATGATAAAATAGACGCGCAAGAACAATAGACATGATTTTATTGAAAGTGTGAAGTATGATTGTGAAAATATTTCTACGAATAAGGTTGCATGAAAGTGTAAACAGAAGTCATGGTGTTCAGCTACGTCCCATTTGAGCCGTTTTGGAAAATGTATCCAATCTACGGCGCCTTCGTGATGGCTGCACTTAACTGTTTGTTTTTCAGCTTTTAAGAGCTTGTAATCACATTTCCACCTATTTTGCATCTACAACACAGGGGAGTAAGACATGGTGAATCTTTTAATACCAACTAACTGTAATGTGAGTTTTGTTGCAAGCCAACCTTTAATAAATAAATTACCTTGAAATAAATCAGGCCATCTAAAAGTCACAGTCCAAATCGCTACTATAGCCTACATCATCATCCCTTCTTAGTTATAAAAATGTCTTGATTAGCAAGCGCTCGGAAAACTGTATGAAATATAAAAAATTTTTATTTCATAACAACTGTATTAACAGTGTCAGTGTTTCGTCACATTACAAATCACCAGCAGAAATACAGACAGTGCAAGTACTACCACTGGAATGATTGAAACTGCTCATACATACCATCATCAATATTACTATGTTTAAAAAGAGGTGCAGCCAATCTATGTTATTAAAATCAATAGGAGATGTTCACATTGTTGTTTTCTGCATATTTCTGTAAATTCTATTTTGCCATTAAATTATTCAACTATTTTTAAAATACTTAAAAATTTAAAAATAAAGAAACTCTTTTGTACAATCACATGTTACAGTAGAATTTCAATTAAATTTTAATAGAAGCTCTTGAAATTTGTCAATTCTTGTAATAGAAAATCTGACTTCTAAACGAATGCAAAGCTTTTTGTTTATTACCAAAAAAGTAACAGTCGCTGATCAAAAAGTGTTTAAAAAGACATAAAAACTGATTTACAATGTCAGTGTCAGCATTTACAGATGAGATGTCATTTGATCTTTAAAAAGTAACTTTTTTGTCTAGAAAATATTATTGTTTTTTAAAATTTTGTTGCATATTGTATAGTTATACATAGACATATCATTGTATTTCACTGATAGTAGTCTGTTTTTTCAATAGAATTATATGCCTTGTAGTAATGACAAAACTTCAGTACATTCTCAACAGAATATTTGTTGACAAATGGGCTCTTTCAAAACCACTTACTTTGGTCATGTAGATAAGACTAAACACTTTATAAGAGCTACATATATATCTGATTGGAAAGTAGCAAATCTATATCCAAGACTGCTCAGTCAAACTATCAAATATTTATGGATCGTGACGCCGTATGCTTTTGTATTCTCGAGCCAAGTTATTGCACAATTGGCTGTCTTCATTTAGGCTCGTTTTCACAGCTATAAATGACTTATTGTTGAAAGATTACGAGGTTTAGTGTTGTATACTAGACAAACTTCAATAAAAAAGTTTGCGCAGCTGGTATATGCAAACATAAATTAAATGGAGAAGAAGACATCCTCCATTTTAGATTCACAATATCAAAGTGGAAAGTCTGGGCCAGTGCCACATGCCAATACTACATATTTGCATGCTGAAGAGAATATAAAGTTAAAATTGAATTAATCATGCTATAAAATGTTTCCGGGTTGTTATGTTTCTGACTGCAGCCGCGTGTCATTGTATCCTTGGTAACGGCTTCTTATTAACATGAGTGTAGAGAGTATATAAGGCCCAGCAAATATCTCCTCCAGCAGAGCAACAGCCAGTTTACAGTTTTCCAGACTACCAAGTACCCCTACAACTACCGTAAGTACCTCTTTTAGTCAGAAACATTATTAGTAATGACATATATAATTGAATGTTTTTTGTATAAATTATAGTATTTCTGAAAGCTTCAAGTTAGAAATTATGCTACAAGTTGACCTCCATGTATGTCATTATAACTAAAGTAAACTATAAAAACTATTCTAGTGCACTGTGAAAAAGCTTCTCAAAGATTCAATATGAAAATAATTATTGAGCCTTGAGGTTTGTAAGTGGTATGATGGTAATGGTTTTGACTATAAAACTGGTATCCTTGGTTAAATTCTCTGTAATGTAATTTTTTTTCTATAAATCTCGGCATGGCTTCAGACAGACAGACAGACAGATGAAAACTTTTTTTAATATGTTTAATTTTACATATTCTACTTTGTTAGATTCAATTTTATGTTTAACAAGAAAGTAGCAGTCAATCACCTGTATTGCTAGTTTTACTTAAATTTTAAACAAACTCATGTGAAAGTCACAACATTGTTGAATTGTTTTTAATATACCGGTTTGTCAGTTTTTATTTATTAAATAAATAATTTTATTCTTAGAAATTTCAAGTTTCAGTTCACAAACCTCTAAGCCTCATGTAAAGGTGCTGCCAAAATAAAATGTGTCTTTAATTTTAGATGGAGAAAGGAGATATGTCAACAGCAATAGCCAACAAAGCTAAAATTAAAGCGTTTGGCTATGGAACTGCACTCATTGCTCTCTTTATGCTAGGGCTAGTTGTCAGCAATATTATCATGTTCAACTACATGTATAACAAGTTTGATCAGGTGAGAATAACTCCAACTTCAGAGTTTAATGGCTGAATATACTTATAGCAGTTAGACTGATCAGTCAATTTTGTGTCATAAAAGAAGCTTACTGTTCTGTAGGAGGCACACAAAATAGGTGAATTAGAGGTGAAAATGGCTCAACAAGGAATGAAGCATGTCGAACTTGCAGAGGATGCTGAAGTTGTAAGTTCCAACTTTTTCCACTTTTATATAGGTATACTAAAGGATTAGAATAAATAAATAACAGCAGGATTTTTCTGCGTAACTTCTCAATTGAAATTTACAAATTTCAATCTAAGTTACAACTCTCTCCACTTTTATATACTTCAGCTGCTCTTAAGAAAGTCACACTTCATTATAGACTCTTTAATTAATGAAACATCTGTAAATATTATAAGCTCTTTTCACTTTGATATACTTGGACTGCTCCTGAAAAAGTCTCACTTTGTTGTAGATTTTTTATTTAAAGGTTGAATTGCAACAAAATTAACATTACAGTAATTTAGTATCAAAAGATTCACCATGTCTTACTCTGCTGGTTTGGAGGTGCCAAATATATGGAAATGTGATTTCAAGCTCATTAAAGCTGAAAAACGAAAAGCCGTCGTGGATTGGAATCTTTTTATTTCTCTGACGTAGTCATGAAATTTATTTTTTGTTTTGTCACGTGATGTTCTCACGTGAATTGAAAGGCCAATAAAAAGCTCAATATTAAACTTATCGTAGCACTAGTTTATGACAAACACTTCAGGTTTTACCGAAGATCCGTATCAAATGTAGATGCTTGCTACTATACAGTTTTGTTTCGGTTTGGTCTAATCGGTCCAATCTGATCATATGACCCAATACTTTGCAAATAATTTCTGCAGCACTTTTCGATTATCACAAGTAACCAACAGGCTCGCCATGATTATTAGACATTGAAATGTACTCCTTCAAGCTAAGGCTAAAAAATTAAACAAATCTTTATGGTAAGTTATTCGATATCACTGCTAAAAGTGACAGCCTTACAATGACAATAAAACAAACGTGTAAGAACAATAGACATGATTTTATTGAATGCATGAAGTATATTTGTGAAAATATTTCGACGAATAAGGTTGCATGAAATTGTAAACAGAAACCATCTACCACAGCTACATCACATTTGAGCCGTTTTGGAAAGACAATCTAAACTACGGCGGTCTCGTGATGGCGGCAAATAACTGTTCGCTTTTGAACTTTTAAGAGCTTGTAATCACATTTCCACATATTTTGCACCTACAACACAACAGAGTAAGACATGTTGAATCTTTTCATATCAAATAACTGTAATGAGAATTTTGTTGCAAGTCAACTTTTAATGAAACTTCTGTAAATATTATAAGCCACATAAAGAATTTAGAAAATGAAATGACAACATAATTTTTTGTGTAACTTGTCAATTGAAATTTACAAACTATTCTCAAAAAGTTGAACTTTTTTATGTTTTAATTCAAATTTTAAATATAGTGAAAGTTTGGGAATGTAATGATTCAGAAAAATTCATCAAACCACTGACGCAAAATAAACGAAAAGAAACATATGTAGCGTGTTTTCTTATAAATTTTGGCGATATTGTAAAAATTTTTATCTTTACTAACATAATATTTGTTTATAAAGGTAAAAATTTGATAAATTACTGAAATATATTTTTGCAGAGAGAAAAGAGAGCTGCTGCAGACTGCAAATGCCCTAAAGGACCACCTGGAGCAAAGGTAAGCGGTTGGCTGCAGCCTCTAGCACTTTTCAGTAAAAAATCTAAAAGTTCACATCTTAGTGATTTGAATTGCTGTTTTTCTTCAGAATCCATATGTCCATCAATTAATTATTTAGGGTACCGCTGGTAAACCTGGAGCTAAAGGAGCTCAAGGAGCAAAAGGAAGTCCTGGCACTGGCAAACCAGGTGTTGGTAAACCAGGTCCAAAAGGTAATAGAGGTGCTGATGGACCTGCGGGTCCAAAAGGTCCCCAAGGTCAGCAAGGATCGTCTGGTAAAACCGGTGCAAAGGGAAATGCAGGACCAAAAGGAAACGCAGGCAAACCTGGTCCTTCAGGGCAACCTGGAAAAGCGGGTAAAGATGGATCTAGTGGTAAAAGTGGTGCGAATGGTGCTCCTGGAAAAGCTGGCAATCCTGGTTCTAAAGGCGCTGCTGGAAGCAAAGGTCCGACCGGTCCCAAAGGCAATCGTGGTCCAGCCGGCAGCCCTGGTAAAGCGGGTGGTAAAGGAGAAACTGGGGCACGTGGTCCTGCTGGTCCAAAGGGCAATTCCGGACCTGCAGGAAAAAATGGTAGCACTGGAAAGCCCGGACCAGCTGGTGGCAATGGAAAGAATGGTCCAACAGGACCTAAAGGAAATGCTGGTGCAAAGGGGAAGACCGGTCCAGCTGGACCCAGAAGCAACCCTGGACCTAAAGGCACCACTGGACCTAAAGGCCCTAAAGGCCAAAAGGTAAATATATTTACAGATGATAGTTTCCAGGATCTGATAGTTTTAGAGTCTATGAACTGTAAAATTATTTATAAGACTTGCCACTCTTTTAATGAGCAGTCTTGTAGAGTTTATGTGTTTAACTTAACAGAATATTTTAAACAAACACCATAAACCTTCTCAAAAACTATACCAGTGCAAATTTTAGATTTGGTTGTTCGAGTAGTTATATTAAGTTCATTCTGTTTCTGATCTGAGAAAAGTAAATAAAGGGAATTTAATAGAACTACTACATGTTGCAGGGTGACAAAGGACTAAAGTAATCTTTCCGCTGCAACAGCAGCAGTGACATGAGGAGACAACTGACAACTGGAGCACTTCATAGGCGGCAGTTGAACACTGATTCTAAACATTTGGTCTCCTTCTGGATTATGAAATGTTTGTTATTTATCCAAACGATTTTAACTTCTTTATTACAAATCAGTTTTATGTTTTTTTTGTAAATAAACTAATGAGTAGTAAAAATCAAAATGATTTTTCTTTTGCTAAATCATATTTTGTACCACTTTTAAAAATAACACACTTTCATTCATGCTTCTTGATCCCTCATTTGGCTAAGATTCAGCCATGTGGACCATAATAATTTTCATTCAATGAATCTCATACAGGTAGTAAACTTGACTTAAGTGTCTTTTAGGTGAGGGTAAAAGTTTATCAGCTCAAAGCCACTGTATTTACTGCAAGAAAAAATCCAATAGACCCTGGACTGTTGCATTCTTACTTGGATACAAAGTCCAGAGACCCTAGAACCTGTATTCACATACTGCAAAAAGAAAGTCCAAGAGCAAACTTTATGAGCAAATTATTCAACCAGTTTAAAAAAGTTTGAATGTCTTCATTTGCACTGAATCAAACATAAATTTAACTCCTCAACTTGGCCAGTTTGTTAATAGTAATATTCACATGTTGCTCAAATGGAAAAAAACTTGCTAACTAATAGAATATAAAAGAATGTTTGCATAATGGTTGTGCTATGTGCTATTATTTGTAGCGTAAGTCGAGAAATCCTAAAAAAACTCGTAATTTCACTTGAAAAATTTCCATGATACAATGCTGGAAACTATATTACATTATACCGGCACCAACAATAGAAAAGAACCCTGGCTAAGCAATTTCTAAAACACAGATACACAGATTAATGAGGAACGTGTCTAGCTCAGTTTTGAAAAAAAAAACTTTTAATTTTTTCTTCTATATTTTCTAGAACTAACTAGAAAATACAGAAGACAAAATTAAATATTTTTCTAGAACAGCTGAGCTGAATATGTTCTAGAAAATACTTTTCTAGAAGTAACTAGAAAATGTGGTATCCCATTTGGTTGATTTGACTTTGTCGTTTCATATTATTTTATAGCAAGGAAAGTGCACAAACATAAACTCGCTAGAAAGTCCAAAAGTAGTGCTGAATGTGATACAATTAAAATCTACTCAAGGTTCTTCTAATGGAAGGTAAGAATAGTTAAACATGAGGAGCGACTGAAGACCGCTAGATTTATCTAAAGTAACTTAATATTTGAGTGCCTAAAACTTTTTTGGCAAATCATCCACTATGTCAATACAACTTATATACATGTAAGCAATATTTTGTTAATAAAAATGATTTTGAGACAGAACCTGTCAGGTTACACCAGAAGCTGTTAGTGATAAAGGCCATAGTTGTAATTGCATGCATGTTACAGTAAATACTTTCTATAAACTAAACTTTATCTACTTAGCACTCACAAAAGGGTTAGGGTAACACGGTGTGCCCTGTTTGTATCAGTTACAAGCAGAAGACATGGCGACGCACACCATTTCTTTTATTTTAATCAGACAGCCCACCACAGGTGAGTGTTTTAAAGGCTAGTTCTCAGAAAGAAACCGAAGTTTTAAAACCAAATATATTTATGAATCTAATAAAAACCGCCGAGTCTTTGCAGTTTTTGGATGAAATTGACTAAAAGAACGCCAAAAGGCAAATACCTTATGCAGACTAGCTTTATACAGACACATTATCTCATGTGTAAACATATGCACACAGTGAAAAAGTGGTTCTTGCTAATATGGATAACATTTACCCTGCTGACTAAAACTTAGGGCACATCTACAAACAAAGGTAAAGATTGACTTGCAACAATTTTTACATTACAGTGATTTGGTATCAAAAGATTCACCATGGCTTACTCCGCTGTGTTGCAGGTGCCAAATATGTGGAAATGTGATTACAAGCCCCTTAAAGCTCAAAAATGAACAGTTGATCGCAGCCATCATGAACTCGCCATAGATCGGAATCAGTTTATTTCTCTGATGTAGTCATTACATTTGGTTATTGTCTTGACACGTGATGTTCTCACATAAATTGAAAGGCCAATAAAAGGATCAATATGAAACTACTCGTAGCACTAGTTTATGACAAACACTTCGGATTTTAGCAAAAACCCCGTATCAAATGTAGATGCTCGCTACTTTACAGTTTTGTTTCATCAAGTCGTAATCTGATCATGTGACCCGTACTACACGAATAATTTCTGCAGCATTTGTTTATTATCACAGGTGACCAACAGGTTTGTCATGTTTATAACAAAATGATATGTACTCCTTCGAGATAAGGTTAAAAAATTAAACAAGTTTTCACGGTAGTTTATAAGATATCGGTGCTAAAAGCGACAGCATTACAATGACGATAAAACAGACGTGTAAGAAAAATAGACATGGTTTTATTGAATGCACAAAGTATATTTGTGAAAATTTTTAGACGAAGGAGGTTGCGTGAATTTGTAAACAGAAGCCATCTTGTACAACTACGCCCCATTTTAGCCATTATTTCAAGAGATTCTAACCTACGGCGGTCTAGTGATGACGGCGATCAACTGTTAGTTTTTGAGCTTTTAAGAGCTTGTAATCACATTTCCACATATTTTGCATCTACAACACAACAGAGCAAGACATGATGAATCTTTTGATAACAAATAAATGTAATGTGAATTTTGTTTCAAGTCAACCTTTAATAAAAAGTTGCTCATCGTATCTTTTTATTTCACTAACAGAAGTGTCGAGTTTTTGTGCAGTTTTTGGTCATGTTTATTCTATCAGCATTGTGTCTCTATTAACTTTCCTTTTATCGATTTGATTTATAGTTAAAATACACCGGAGCTTTAATAGTTATCAGTATAATAAATACAAAATTTATTCATATAAAGGTTTACTATAATCTTCTCCACCAGCCAGTTACACTTTCGTTTTTACAAGCTTGATTTCTAAGCCATTTATTCAAAGCACATTTATCACCAAGTCAACAATAATTATAACTATAAAAAATGTAATGCAGATTAAGTCAACTGAAAAGAAAATTTGAATTGCGCGAAATTTTAAATAAACTCATTACATAATGGGCACACAACGCTGAATTTCAATTGTTCAATGAGCTTTACAATTTGCAAGAGTAACTGCCTCTTGTCGTGATAGCTAAATTATCCTAGCGGTTTTCCTAAAAGGTTTATTTTGTTAAATGCCTGAAATTTAGCTTGAAACTACGGCAAAAACTTTATATGGCTTTATTACTGTATTATAGGTTGGATGCAGTTTTAAAAATTACACTGAGACTACAGGTAGTCACAGAGCGGTTCTATGTTATTGACAAATAATGAGCCTGTAAGGTTTTGATGAACTGACAATGTTTATAATCAAATTATGGCACTAAGATTCCTTTAAGGTAGTTTAAAAAATTAGCTGTCAAATTTACTCTATCAAGCTTTTGTTTTGAATGACTTTGTGCACGATAAAGTATGTGAATTTTCATTGTTGGCAGAGAGAAGACAACTCTTTTGTCATGCTAACCCACCAACTCATCAATTAAGCATTTAATATTGCAGACGCCAGTGAAATTGCAACTAGAAAAAACAAGTCAGCAGTAGTTTGGTTTTAGCTTTTTTTCATTTAAAACCTTCAATTAAATAATTTTCACAGTAAAGCATTGCTGTCACCAAACAGTAGGACAGTTTGAGAAGTTTTCTCTTTGAAATAAGAGGCGTCGCAAACCATTGCTCGAGTATATTTTCCTAAGCAAACTTGACAGTAGTTTTTCCCAATCACATGAGCTCTATTGTTCTTCTCTTGACAATTATACTCAGTTAAGGAGAGGGGGTCAGCTTGTGGATTAAAAGCAGCAGTGTTTAAATTTATCATTCCAGTTAGAAATATGCTACATGCTGGGTTGAAAGCATGGTTTGCTCATATATTCAACAGTGTATGGCTGCCTGACAGTTCTCTCTATAAAATCCTATAAGATTAATACATTGTTATGATGTGATACAGGATAGAAGTGGGAACCTATAGAATTTGTTTACAGTCAACTCGAGATGCAATACATTTTGTAGTGTTATATTATTGACTTGGTGATAATTGGGCTTTCAGCAAAACAACAGATTAAAGTTTTATTTTTATTGCTCAATAGTTTATTGATAATAAAGAAGTTAAAATTGTTTGGATAAATAACTAACATTTCATAATCCAGAAGGAGACCAAATGGCTAGAATCAGTGTTCAACTGCCACCTATGAAGTGCTGCTGTTGTCATTTGTCTCCTCGTGTCTCTGCTGCTGTTGCGGTAGAAAGATTACTTTGGTCCTTTGTCACCCTGCAACAGGTAGTAGTTTTATTAAATTCCCTTTATTTACTTTTCTCAGATCAGAAACAGAATGAACTTAATATACATGTAACTACTCGAACAACCAAATCTAAAATTTGCACTGGTTTAGTTTTTGAGAAGGTTTATGGTGTTTGTTTAAAATATTCTGTTAAGGTAAACACACAAACTCTACAAGACTGCTCATTAAAAGAGTGTCAAATCTTATAAATAAATTGGCAGTTCATAGACTCTAATACTATCAGATCCTGGAAACTATCGTCTGTAAATATATTTACCTTTTGGCCTTTAGGGCCTTTAGGTCCAGTGGTGCCTTTAGGTCCAGGGTTGCCTCTGGGTCCAGCTGGGCCGGTCTTCCCCTTTGCACCAGCATTTCCTTTAGGTCCTGTTGGACCATTCTTTCCATTGCCACCAGCTGGTCCGGGCTTTCCAGCGCTGCCATTTTTTCCTGCAGGTCCGGAATTGCCCTTTGGACCAGCAGGACCACGTGCCCCAGTTGCTCCTTTACCACCCGCTTTACCAGGGCTGCCGGCTGGACCACGATTGCCTTTGGGACCAGTCGGACCTTTACTGCCAGCAGCGCCTTTAGAACCAGGATTGCCAGCTTTTCCAGGAGCACCATTCGCACCACTTTTACCACTAGATCCATCTTTACCCGCTTTTCCAGGCTGCCCTGAAGGACCAGGTTTGCCTGCGTTTCCTTTTGGTCCTGCATTTCCCTTTGCACCGTTTTTACCAGATGATCCTTGCCGACCTTGGGGACCTTTTGGACCCGCAGGTCCATCAGCACCTCTATTACCTTTTGGACCTGGTTTACCAACACCTGGTTTGCCAGTGCCAGGACTTCCTTTTGCTCCTTGAGCTCCTTTAGCTCCAGGTTTACCAGCGGTACCCTAAATAATTAATTGATAGACATGGATTCTGGAGAAAAACAGCAATTCAAATCACTAAGATGTGAATTTTTAGATTTTTTACTGAAAAGTGCTAGAGGCTGCAGTCAACTGCTTACCTTTGCTCCAGGTGGTCCTTTAGGGCATTTGCAGTCTGAAGCAGCTCTCTTTTCTCTCTGCAAAAACATATTTCAGTAATTTATGAATTTTTTACTTATATAAACAAATATTTATGTTTGTAAAGATAAAAATATTCACGAATTCAAAAAAATTTATTAAAAAAGTTCTAAATTTGTGTCTTTTGCGTCAGTAGTTTGATGAACTTTTTTCAATCATCAAATTCCCAAATTTCCGTTGTCTTTTAAAGTTTGACTGAAAACATAAAAATTTCTAATTTTTAAAAGAAATTTGTAAATTTCAATTGACAAGTTACGCAGAAAAATCTTGCTGTTATTTAGTTATTCTAATCCTTTAGGCAATTTTTAATATTTACGTCAATAAACAATTGTAAAATAAATTGAGGCTTTCTTAGGCTTAGTTGAGGAAAAAAAGATCTACGATAAAGTGTGACTTTTTTAGGAGCAGTTAAAGTATATAAAAGTGGAGAGAGTAGTAACTTACAACTTCAGCATCTTCTGCAAGTTCGACATGCTTAATTCCTTGTTGAGCCATTTTCACCTCTAATTCACCAAGTTTTTGTGCCTCCTACAGAACAGTAAGCTTCTTTTGTAACACAAAATTGACCAATCAGCCAAATTGCTATAAGTATAGTCAGCCATTAAATTCTGAAGTTGGAGTTATTCTCACCTGATCAAACTTGTTATACATGTAGTTGAACATGATAATATTGCTGACAACTAGCCCTAGCATAAAGAGAGCAATGAGGGCAGTTCCATAGCCAAATACTTTAATTTTAGCTTTGTTGGCTATTGCTGTTGACATGTCTTCCTTCTCCATCTAAAATTGAAGACACATTTTATTTTGGCAGCACCTTTACATGAGGCTTTGAGGTTTGTGAACTAAAACGTGAAACTTCTAAGAATAAAATTATTTAGTTTAAAGATAAAAACTGACAAACTGGTATACTAAAAGCAATTCAACAATGTTGTGACTTTCACATCAGTTTGTTTAAAATTTAAGGAAAACTATCAATACAGGTGATTGACTGCTATTTTCTTGTTAAACATAAAATTGAATCTAACAAAGTAGAATATGTAAAATTATAGTCTTTCACATAATAAAAGAAGTTTCTGTCTGTCTGTCTGTTTGTCTGTCTGTCTGAAGCCATGCCAAGATTTATAGAAAAAAATTTACATTACCGAGAATTTAACCCAGGATACCAGTTTTATAGTCAAAACCATTACCATCATACCACTTACAAACCTCAAGGCTCAATAATTATTTTCATATTGAATCTTTGAGAAGCTTTTTCACAGTGCACTAGAATAGTTTTTATAGTTTACTTTAGTTATAATGACATACATGGAGGTCAACTTGCAGCATAATTTCTAACTTGAAGCTTTCAGAAATACTATAACTTTTACAAAAAACATTCAATTATATATGCCATTGCTAATGTTGATTCTGACTAAAAGAGGTACTTACAGTAAGTGTAGGGCTGCTCGCTAAAATAAAAAGCTGTAAACTGGCTGTTGCTCTGTTGGAGGAGATATTTGCTGGGCCTTATATACCCTCTACACTCACGTTAATGAGAAGCCGTTACCAAGGATACAATGACACGCGGCTGCAGTCAGACACATAACAACCCGGAAACATTTTATAGCATGATTAATTCAATTTTAACTTTATATTCTCTTCAGCATGCAAATATGTAGTATTGGCATGTGGCACTGGCCCAGACTTTCCACTTTGATATTGTGAATCTAAAATGGAGGATGTCTTCTTCTCCACTAACCTATGTTTGCATATACCAGCTGCGCAAACTTTTTTATTGAAGTTTGTCTAGTAAACAACACTAAACCTCGTAATCTTTCAGAAATAAGTCATTTATAGCTGTGAAAACGAGCCTAGATAAAAACAGCCAATTGGGCAAAATCTTGGCTCAAGAATACAAAAGCATACGGCGTCCCGATCCATAAATATTTAATAGTTTGACTGAGCACTCTTCGATATAGATTGGCTACTTTCCAATCAGATATATATGTAGCTTTTACAATGTGTTTAGTCTTATCTACATGACCAAAGTAAGTGGTTTTGAAAGAGTCCATTTGTCAACAAATATTCTGTTGAGATCATGCTGAAGTTTTGTCATTAGTACAAGGCATATAATTCTATTGAAAAAACAGACTACTATCAGTGAAATACAATGATATGTTTATGTATAACTATACATTATACAACAAAATTTTAAAAACAATAACATTTTCTAAACAAAAAGCTAATTTTTAAAGATAAAATAACATCTCATCTGTAAATGCTGACACTGACATTGTAAATCAGTTTTTATTTTTATTTATACACCTTTTGATCAGCGACTTACTTTTTTGGTAATAAACAAAAAGCTTTGCTTTGCATTCGTGTAGGAGTCAGAATTTTTATTACGAGAATTGACAAAATTCGACAGCTTCTATTATAATTTAATTGAAATTCTACTGTAACATGTGATTGTACAAAAGAGTTTCTTTATTTTTAAATTGTTAATTATTTTAAAAATAGTTGAATATTTCAATGGCAAAATAGAATTTACAGAAATATGCAGAAAAAATCAATGTGAAATTCTCCTATCGATTTTGATAACATACATGTAGACTGGCTGTACCTCTTTCTAAACATAGTAATATTGATGATGGTATGTATGAGCAGTATCAATCAGTCCAGTGGTAGTAGTTGCACTGTCTGTATTTCTGCTGGTGATTTGTAATGTGAAGAAACACTGACACTGTTAATAAAGTTGTTATGAAATACATCTCTTTTTTATATTTCATACAGTTTTCCGAGTGCTTGCTAATCAAGAGATTTTTATAACTAAGTAGGGATGATGATGTAGGCTATAGTAGCGATTTGGACTGTGACTTGTAGATGACCTAATTTATTTCAAAGTAATTTATTTATTAAAGGTTGGCTTGCAACAAAACTCACATTACAGTTAGTTGATATTAAAAGATTCACCATGTCTTACTCTGCTGTGTTGTAGATGCAAAATATGTGGGAATGTGGTTACAAGTTCTTAAAAGCTAAAAAACAAACAGTTAATTGCAGCCATCACGAAGGCGCCGTAGATTGGAAACATTTTCCAAAATGGCTCAAATGGGACGTAGCTGAACACCATGACTTCTGTTTACACTTTCATGCAACCTCATTCGTGGAAATATTTTCAAAAATATACTCCATGCATTCAATAAAACCATATCTATTGTCCTTACGCGCCTGTTTCATCATCATTGTAATGCTATCACTTTGAGCACTGATATCTCCAAACCTACTGTAAAAAATCGTTTATTTTTTTAACCTTAGCTCAAAGGAGTGCATTTCATTCTCTGATAAACACAAAGAGCCTGTTGGTCAAATGTGATAGTCGAAAAATGCCGCAGAAATTCTCCGCACCATTTGGCAGAAATTATGGGTCTCATGATCAGATTACAACTAGATGATTAGACCTGGCTGTAATGAAACTGTAAAGTAGCAAGCATTTGTATTTGATGAGGGTTTTTTGGTAGAACCCAAAGTGTTTGTCATAAACTAGTGCTACGAGACAATTTATATTTAGCTTTATATTGGCATATCATTTTAGGTGATGATATCACGTGTCAAAACATTAACTAAAAGGTTTGAGAATGTCATCAAAATAAAGAGACTCCAAACTACAGCGTTTTCATGATGGCTGCGATTAACTGTTTGTTTTTTAGCTTTTAAGACCTTGTAATCACATTTCCACATATTATGCACCAACAACACAGCAGAGTAAGACATGGTGAACCTTTTGATACCAAATAACTGTAATGTATTTTTTGTTGCAAGTCAACCTTTAAACCTGTAGCTATGTGTACAACAACTTGCTGAACAACTTGTTGTATTTGTACAGCTTTGTTTATGTCCACTACAATTCGGACATAGATGCAGCTGTAAAAATAAGTAATTCACTAAATAAACATAGCTCTGGAAATATTTTCCCTAATTTTATATTAACTTCAACAGCATCTTAGAAAAGGCCAAAGTTATTAATTAAACATTTTGTTATGTCTTTTTAAGAATACCATGTTTACTTTCGGTTTCATCAGCTTCTTCTTTCTATCACATGATCATAACATTAACATGAACTTTTGCCAGACTAATCACCATTACATATATATGACCAAGTTATGTGACTTCACTAAAGAATAGGCAAAAATAGTTATTTTTATTTAAATAGTTTATGTTTACTTTTAATGTTTTACATTAAAACAAAATAATTTCTATGTAATAATTAAATTTTGTATCTTATATTTGGATACTATGTTTTTTCTGCAAATAAGAGTCAGGCGTGAACTATTAATTTGATTGGGAGTAGTCTCCCTTGTATCTAAGTTTTATAGAAAATGAAGAAGTATACATAGCACTAAAACAGTGTACTCTAATTTTGCAAGTCAGTGAAAATAAAATGGCGCTTCACGTTGTGCTTTTGAATTCATTACCATTTTATGGCTATCATGTGATCCTTATTTCGCATGCATTTGCGTTCAGATGAGATACCACAAACTGTCTATATACCAAGGACCGCACAACCTACTTGAAAATTCTAAAAGTTGTAGATAGTGATGATGTTATATTACAACGTACCAATTTTGGAAAACACTTGAAAACCTTTAAAAATTTAATGAAATGTTCTGTAAAATTCTCATAATACAAAGTCTTATCATTTAACAGTTGAACGCTTAACTAACCACAGGTTGATTTATAGATATGGAAAACAGAAGTTTATAGAATTAGGAGAACAGTAATAAAAACAATAAGTAAAATATGTTATGCTTCTGATGATGTGACACAAAATATATTTCAGCATTGTCTGACTAGTCATGTGACGTTTATGGCATGTTGTTCTTTTTTTTGCATGCATTTGCATCCAGATGAGACATCACAAAACCGTCAATATGTCATGGACTGTTGTTATATTGTAACACACCAGAACTTGGAAAAAGTTTGAAAACCTTTGAAAAATTTATTAAATTTTCTGTAAGATTCGCATGATAATATATCTTGCCGTTGAACAACTGAGTGCTTAATTAACCACAGGTCAATTTATAAATATAGGCAAACAGAAGTTTATAAATTAGGAGAACAGTAATAAAAACAATAAGTAAGAATATGTTATGTTTCTGATGATGTGGCAGCAGGTTTCCTTAAGCTTGTCTGACCATTCCATGGATATATAAACCTAGATTGGTTAATAGGGAAAAAACCTGTCAGACTTAAATAGCATGACGTTACGTCATTGAATTGTACCTGATGCTTGACTGCACTGTTGTTAACAATGGGGCTAATGAGGAAAAGGTGACAAAATCACATTTATTTTTACATAAAAACCTTCTTGGATACATAATCCAGTAAACTAAAGCAATTCTATGATAATATCTGATGACCACCATATGTTAAAACTACGAAAATTATGAATTGTTGCACACAAATCATGAGCCATCAGGGCTTTATTTGCCCCGCTCTCATATCCCCCTTTTCAATATACCAATGGGAATAGCTATTATTGGCCAATCTAGGTTTATATATCTATAAACCATTCACTAACAATTTCATTCCTAAACTTGTATTTGTGTTTACTTGTGTTGCCAAGTAGTAACAAAACATTACTCCAATATTTAAAAAACTAGAAATCTTGTTTTGTAACAGTACAGATTATTAGGATAACATAATTATAGGTTACAGTAAAAATTAGTTTGTTTATTTATCAACCAGGGTTAAAAGTAGTTGTTTTTTATAGTAATTTGTCAACGTATAAAAGTATTTGAATTACATTGGGTAGTTATCTTTAATTTTTATATTGATTGATTTTGTGGCCGTTTTTACAAATAAATAAGATAAATTAACATTGTTGTGGAAAAGTTAGTTCTAGTCAATCTAAAAACTGTTTCTAAATGCTGTTTTATGCTATATGCCACTTTACTTAACATTTTTTAATTATTTTACTTAAATAGTGTCTGCCTTTGGATCTTCACCACTTGTTGCATAACTCCTTTTGATTGCTCATTAATGAAAAAAATGTCATGTTATTTTTTTGCAGCTTTGGCTAAATTGTTTTTTGGCAAAGGTTTGCTAACAAAAATACAACAAAGCAAACAAGTATTTGCAAAGAGTAACATTTAAAGACCCTAAAGCTGCATTTTATCACATCTATTCAGTAAGAATTTAGTTTTTGAATCAAGCAATGAGTATGCCATTAATAGCAATAAGAGTTCATTTAAATTAATCATAGTATTTTACCTGTACACATTTATGAAACTCTGTTACTAGACAAGTATGTTTCTTTTAAAAACAGCTTGTCTTGAGCTGTTAACTTTGAGCTTTACAAAAACGGTTTAATGATCAAAGTTATACTTTGGTACTTTATTCTGACTAACTTTTAAACAAAAACTGTCATACTTGAGAAAATAGCTTTGGCTTTACTTTTTGAACTCCGCATACTAAACTGACAGCGGTAAGACGGTAAACCGGAAGTTACCACAAGAGAGGCTAATGAAGTGTTAATCGCTTGTCTTGACATCTTAATGGAGAATGATTAGGCTGAGACATGCTTCATTGTATCTGACTACAAAGACAATGACTGTTGGATGATCAATGAACCAGTTTTTAGTTGTTTAATGACAAATTGCTACTAGGGTTAAAATCATAGTAGAATATAATATAAATATAACATAAATCTGAGCGTATGACGCCTGCCAGCTGTCAGATTTTTAACCTACAGATTATAGCCCAATGAAAATAACATCTTATCCTTGTTTAGGACTTTTACAATCTGTCGGTTCCTTTTATGATTTGTCAGTGGTTTCTTAACTGAAATCATAAATAACTTTTACTTGTATCAGCTTTCCAATTTTGAAAAGAAAATGGTAAAAGCTGTCTTTTTATGAGCAGTTGAAAACTGAGCCACTCATCAAGAACTTGGATAAGTTTAGTTAATCATTGTTATTTTGGTTATTGGCGTTATTACTAAGGTGTAACTGCTGTAATTGAAATCTACACTATTTGATAGCAAATAACTACAAAGATAAATGATAAGCTGTCTTTTACCAAATATTATCACAATGGAAAATTATATTCATAAGACCATCAGTATATTTCATAATGTATATTACAGTACTTATGATCAACAGTAGTTAGTCATCAGCAATTTCTTTATCAGTTTTTTGCTTTCATTATTATTTAAGCAGTTAAATTTAATTCAAGGATCTGTAGCCTTGAAACAAACTAAAGTTTATTTTTAGAGTATTTAGTCAATTTTTAAATGTAATATTTTAAAAACAAGATAAAGGAAGTGAAAACTTGATAGAAGTCTAAAAGTTTGAACTTATTATATCTACTTGTAACCTCGGTATGAAACACAGTATATATTGCTTTGTTAAATGGTTTGATACAAGCTAAATTAAGTTTTGGCTAAATATTATTGGTTATTGACTTGTAGAACTACTTTATTGTATTTTAAGTATTTTGATTGTATTTAAAGTTATTTTTTAATGTTGTTCTGAATTTATCAACAAAAGGGTACAGGGAACTAGCTCATATAAAAAATATGTTTGTTAGTTGTACACACACAAATATTAGAGTTTAGGATGTCATTCAGGATGTCTTGAAATGTTTCTATATCTCTTCAGTAAAAGATTTTAGTTTTTGAATTAAACAATGAGTATGTCATAAATGGGAATAGGAGTTTATATAAATTAATTATATTATTTTACTTGTGCACATTTAACAAAACTCTGTTACCGGAAAAGTTTGGTTCTCTTGAAAACAGATAATAGGTAGCAAACTTAGAGCTTTTAAAAGATCAGCTTAACGGTCAGAGTTATACTTTGATACAATATTCTGAGAAATGTGCAAACATAAACCGTCATATTTGAGAAAATAACTTTAGCTTTACTTTTTGAACTCTGCATATTAAACTGAGGTAAACCAGAAATTACCACAATAAAGTCTGAAGAAGTGTTAATCTATTGCTTTGACATCTCTATTGGAAAATGATTAGGTTGAAACATGCTGAGGTCATCCCGCATTCTAGTATCACTAAATGAGTGTTTTAGATGGCACCACTAATACCACTTATTAGCAGATATCATTGGTACCTCTCATGATGTGATTTTATTAGCATCACTCATACAGAAATATTTATTTTGATGATTTATTATAAAATATCTAGAATGCGGAAACATAATTATAGCATTGCTTAAAACCGCTCCAACAGTGGTATTAGTTTAGTACCACTTGTGGTGTGGTAGTAGGCAAAAGCAAATAGTAGGCAAAAGCAAGTAGTAGGCAAAGGCAGATAGTTATTTCTTACTACTCACGCTCTGATATTAGCTAATACCACATCACCAGTACTGTAGTGCAAATTAATGCCACTACATTGGTGGTTTTAAAATGACCACTAGCATACCACTGGACAAGCCATATTATTCATATCGCTTATAAGTGGTATTGATGTGGGGATACACTAGACATGCTTCATTGTATCTGACTACAAAGACAATGACTGTTGGATGATCATAGAAACAGTTTTCCGTTGTTTAATGACAAATTGCTACTAGTTATAAAATTTTAATAGAATATAATATAAATATACTATAAATCTGAGAGTATGACACCTGCCAGCTGTCAGATTTTTAACCTACAGATCATAGCCCAATGAAAATAACATCTTATCCTTGTTTAGGACTTTTACAATCTGTCGGTTCCTTTTATGATTTGTCAGTAGTTTCTTAACTGAAATCATAAATAATTTTTACTTGTATCAGCTTTCCAATTTTGACAAGGAAATGGTAAAAGCTATCTTTTTATGAGCAGTTGAAAACTGAGCCACTCATCAAGAACTTGGATAAGTTTAGTTAATCATTGTTATTTTGGTTATTGGCATTATTACTAGGGTGTAACTGCTGTAATTTAAATCTACACTATTTGATAGCAAATAACTACAAAGATAAATGATAAGCTGTCTTTTACCAAATACTATCACTATGGAAAATTATATTCGTAAGACCACCAGTATGTTTCATAACGTATATTACAGTACTTATGATCAACAGTAGTTAGTCATAATTCGATGACGTAACGTCATGCTATTTAAGTCTGACAAGGCAACCAATGGGAATAGCTATTATTGGCCAATCTAGGTTTATATATCTATGAACCATTCACTAACAATTTCATTCCTAAACTTGTATTTGTGTTTACTTGTGTTGCCAAGTAGTGAAAAAACATTACTCCTATATTTAAAAAAGTAGAAATCTTGTTTTGTTACCGTACAGATTATTAGGTTAACTTAATTATAGGTTACAGTAAAAATTAGTTTGTTTATTTATCAACCAGTGTTAAAAGTAGTTGTTTTTTATAGTAATTTGTCAACCAAAGTATTTGAATTACATTAGGTAGTTGTTTTTAATTTTTATATTGATTGATTTTGTGGCCGTTTTTACAAATAAATAAGATAAATTAACATTTTTGTGGAAAAGTTAGTTCTAGTCAATCTAAAAACTGTTTCTAAATGCTGTTTTTATGCTATATGCCACTTTACTTAACATTTTTTAATTATTTTACTTAAATAGTGTCTGCGTTTGGATCTTCACCACTTTTTGCATAACTCCTTTTGATTGCTTATTAATGAAAAAAATGTCACGTTATTTTTTTGCAGTTTTAGCTAAATTGCTTTTGGCAAAGGTTTGCTAACTAAAATACAACAAAACAAACAAGTAATTGCAAAGGGTAACATTTAAACCCCTAAAGCTGCATTTTATCACATCTATTCAGTAAGAATTTAGTTTTTGAATCAAGCAATGAGTACGCCATTAACAGCAATAAGAGTTCATTTAAATTAATCATAGTATTTTACCTGTACACATTTATGAAACTCTGTTACTAGACAAGTATGTTTCTTTTAAAAACAGCTTGTTTTGAGCTGTTAACTTTGAGCTTTACAAAAACGGTTTAATGATCAAAGTTATACTTTGGTACTTTATTCTGACTAACTTTTAAACAAAAACTGTCATACTTGAGAAAATAGCTTTGGCTTTACTTTTTGAACTCCGCATACTAAACTGACAGCGGTAAGACGGTAAACCGGAAGTTACCACAAGAGAGGCTAATGAAGTGTTAATCGCTTGTCTTGATATCTTATTGGAGAATGATTAGGCTGAGACATGCTTCATTGTATCTGACTACAAAGACAATGACTGTGGATGATCAATGAACCAGTTTTTCGTTGTTTAATGACAAATTGCTACTAGGGTTAAAATCATAGTAGAATATAATATTAATATAACATAAATCTGAGCGTATGACGCCTGCCAGCTGTTAGATTTTTAACCTACAGATCATAGCCCAATGAAAATAACATCTTATCCTTGTTTAGGACTTTTACAATCTGTCGGTTCCTCTTATGATTTGTCAGTGGTTTCTTAACTGAAATCATAAATAATTTTTACTTGTATCAGCTTTCCAATTTTGAAATGGAAATGGTAAAAGCTGTCCTTTTATGAGCAGTTGAAAACTGAGCCACTCATCAAGAACTTGGATAAGTTTAGTTAATCATTGTTATTTTGGTTATTGGCGTTATTACTGGGGTGTAACTGCTGTAATTGAAATCTACACTATTTGATAGCAAATAACTACAAATATAAATAATGAGCTGTTTTTTACATAATATTATCACAATGGAAAATTATATTTGTAAGACCACAAGTATGTTTCATAACCTACATTACAGTACTTATGATCAACAGTAGTTAGTCATCAGCAATTTCTTTATCAGTGTTTGGCTTCCATTATTATTTGAGCAGTTAAATTTAAATCAAGGATTCGCATCCTTGCAACAAACAAATTTTTGTTTTTAGACTATTCAGTCAATTTTTAAACGTCATATTTTAAGAACAAGATAAAAGAAGTAAAATTATAGAAGGTGAGGCAGCTAGTGTAAGGGTTTTAATTTAGTATATCTATTTAGTACCTAGGTATAATATACAGTACATATTGCTTTGTTAAACGGTTTGATACAGGTTAAATTAGGTCTTGGCTAAATATTATTGGTTATTGATTTGTAAAACTATTTAAAGTTGTTTCCTAAAGTTTTTGGTGAATTTACAGACAAAGGATTACAGTGCATTAGATCACATAAACAGTATTTTTATTAGTTGTACCCACGCATGTCGTAGTTTAGGATACTATTTAGGATGTCCTGAAATTTTTTTTTAATGTTTTCAAGTTTTGCTTATTTATCACGTACCAGCCAACAAGCAATCGATTGATCATCAGGTCAAAAGAAGAGGGCTATAAAATTGTAGGGGTAACTCTGTGAAGGACAATCTAGTGATAAATAGAATATATGATTATTTTATCAGCAGATTATAATGTGAAAAAGTAAGGCTATTATTAATTCCTCGTTAGGAGATGTCAAGCTGTCAGTTTAAATTACTGCCATGTAAAATAGAGCTTGAAGAAATATCTTTCTTTTGTGGTAATGTATCTTATGCTCCAGTTTATCAAACCAGTAAATACACAGCCATCAGTTACATGTACTTCTTCTTGGGTTGTTTTTAATTTTAATTAAGTAATCAATTTTTTTTTGTAAATTCCTAAGTTAAAGTTTAATATTGTATTATTTTTTTATTGTATTTAATTTTTCATAAAAATAACTAAAATTATTCAAGAAAATTGTTCAACTAAATTAAATTGTTTTCAAATTTTTCTTATGATTCAAATGTTTAGGTAAAAACGTTTTTGTTTGCTTTGTAGTTAGATTTACACAAACTAAATAATGTTATAGCAGACTTTAAAAATATATTTCACATATTTTAGTTTCTGGTATAACTTCGATTTTGTGTTTTATTAAGTTTTAACTTCAGCTTGATTCATCTTAAATCATTACTAAGTTTAATAAATATAGTTTGCTGCCTTAACTTTCTGCTGTCTTAACTTTCTGCTGCCTTTTATACTGAAAGTAAAGCTACATGTAATCACAGATATAAAATTTATCATTATACTTCATCTTTGTAATCTGCTCACAAAAACTTTCTCATGTCAGTGCGTTGTGTGTTGTTTAAATTTTTGGCTTTGATCTAAATTGACTGCTGAATTTAGCAGGCAAAATATCAACCAGAGTGAGTTTTTTATTTTCGAGAGCTCTATAAAAACAAAACTTTGATTTCCTAAACAGTCTTTATATTTTTTTTGATTTTGATATCCGAATTTTTAATTAATTTAATTAGATTAGCTAATTACTATTGAATTTAGATTTTTATTGCTGAAACGATAAAGAAAATTTTCACATTTATCTGGTTAACTGTATAAAATCATGTTTAAGGGAGGACTGACCAGGTAAAAAGAATTCATTGAAATTTATTCACAAAACCATGAGCTCAAAAATAGACTTTTTATATACTTTTCTTGACAATTTTAGATATTTTTATTGCACCTAATTGACATGGAATTAAAAGATTAGAATTGTATAGTTTCATATAATTTGAACTTGCCACTAATTTAATATAAAAACTTTTGATAAATGGCTCTAGCAAACTACAGAACTACCACAACGTTTGGAAGGAAAACAACTCCAAATTAAAAAGGGAAATTATAGCAAAAGGTATTACATTGGATAAAGATTCTAAACTTATAGCATTTAAAGTTTGAATTTACAGAAATAAATTGCTACACAGGGCTGTAAGCAATTTGCTAATCAAATACACATTCTGTTTGAAATAGCCTGTGCCTCAGTATATTCACCTTATTTACAAGTACATCAATCATAGGCTAAGCACCTCCGCTTTCAATTGGTGGGATTAGCCGCTAATACATTCTGCAAACAGGATATATGTCAGAGTCTTACTGTCCAATCAAAACATTAGAACCAGGTATAAATATAAGGTCTATCCATCACAAAAGCACAGTAGTTTTTGGTCCAAAGCTCAAGTTCTCTATCACTGTAGATATTAAGGTATGTTTATAAAAAATTACTTTGTTCATATTTGCTACACATTTTAGAACAAATTTTAAGGTTGTACCAGTGCTGCTCAAAACTTAAAAATCTAAAATTTTAGATACCACTATAAAGCTTTAAGAATGAGACTACCATAAATATGATTTTAAAATGTATTTTAGATGGAGGTTCAAAGCATGGCTCAAGAAAACAAGGCAAAGCTGAGGCACTTTGGTTTTGGTACAGCCATCTTAGCTGTTACACTGTTGGCTCTCATTCTATTTAACCTTTTCATGATTTCCTACATGTTCAGAAGATTTGATGAGGTAAGTCGTAGATCTGGTAGGTTGAGAGATTAAACTTTATTAAAACCCTGTTATAGAACCAGTTAAAATATACACCAGAACTATCTAAACTTACCTGTATGGCTAAGTTCATGATAGTCAAGGGAAGAGTTTGAAGTTAAATACAATAAACTTGTATTTTATATTAAGTTTTGTTTAGAGTATGAGGCAAGAATTTTAAATAAATTACCTGCTGACTTGGTTAAAATTCAACAGCCCGAGTACAATCAAATATGTATAATACCATTCGCATTGCAAAAGCACGCTCCATAATAGTAAAGTATTCTCTTTAACGACCAGATTTATTTTGCCTGTTATACCATGTAAAATTAGAATATATAAATAAATATGCTCTTTGATTTGATATAAATATATAATTATACCAGTTGGCGGATCTCAAAAGTCAAAGTACAAAAATATATAGCGCATCAATTTATTAAGTTAGTTTACATTTTTGTCATCGCCTTCAGAATTGCTCAGCACCAATGCCATTTAGCCTTGTTTTCCCACACCAAAATTTATTGAAGTTCTCTAAGGGGGTCATTCTTTCCTTCATCAGTGTTTATTGAAATCATGAATAGAATTTCTCTGAATAAAAGTGAAGCGATTCATTGTTTATTTCTACAAGCATCTTTTGTAATTTGTTTTTGATTGTATGAATTTTCAAACGATTGTGGTGATAAGCTGATTAATCAAGTGGTCTGACACAAATTTTTGGAAAGCTCACTTTGTTATAATGTTTATAACTCCTAATCTAGTAGCATTTGATGTTGTTCTTTACCTAATTTACTCCCTCTAACTGTTAAATTTTTGAGCTAACATTTCGAGAAAACTTGTTGTTAGAAATACAGCTATGAAATTTTTTAATTTTAGGACAGCCAACGAGTTATTAAAATCGAGCTAGATCTGGCAAAGGGAGAGAATGCTGCCATTGTTCTGGTAAGTCAAAGAACTTTTTACAATGTTTATTAGATGCTGAATTCATGAGAATTTCGGTGTTTTTAAGGCCAGTCATCATGTCTATCATTCAAAACTGATGAGTGTAAAGTACTTTTTAATTGGGTTCACTAATACCTTTATCTGGACAATAGAGACTTTGTGAAATCTATCTCAACTCAGTTTGTAATTTAAGGCAAGAAAAAATTATTACAACTTTTACCAACGTTTTTTCAAAGTAATTTTAATTCACTCTAAGAACATGAACTAAAAGTAATATGAAGTTTTGTGAAATAATTAAAAAAATTAGATATGGCAGGTTTCACTTGTTTGGTTGACCAGAAGAAACTTACAAATAATACATATAATACATGGTTATTCTCAGCTGTGTTCACGCTCAAATTTTGTAGAGAGCAAAAAGAGCTGCTAAAGCTGGAACCAAAGATTGTGGGTGCAAGCCAGGTCCTGCTGGACCTAAGGTAGGTAGTTGTAACAAAATATATTTTGATAAAACTCTAAAATGTGTTCAAAGAGAACAGTTTTAAAACCTGCTCAATGTTTCCTATTTAGGGCCCACCAGGAAGTCAAGGAAAACCTGGTCAAAAGGGTGCTAAAGGACCCATTGGCAGTAGTTCACCTGGTAAAAGTACACCGGGGCCAAATGGACCTAATGGAGATAGAGGCAAAACAGGCAAACCTGGTCCTAAGGGATCGAACGGTGCAAGCGGGAGTCCAGGTGGTAAAGGCCCTACTGGGAGCCGTGGTCCTCAAGGAGCTCCAGGACCTAAAGGACCAAATGGAGCAGCTGGAA
Source organism: Watersipora subatra (assembly GCF_963576615.1). Taxonomy (NCBI): domain Eukaryota; kingdom Metazoa; phylum Bryozoa; class Gymnolaemata; order Cheilostomatida; family Watersiporidae; genus Watersipora; species Watersipora subatra. The sequence goes on along the minus strand of NC_088715.1, from coordinate 52,615,444 downwards.
AAAATGGCAAAAATGGTGAAGATGGTAAAAAGGGTGCTGCGGGTAGTCCTGGAAAAGCTGGACCAAAAGGGCCAACAGGAACGAAGGGTCCTGCAGGCAACAAAGGAGCTACTGGTGATAAAGGACCTGCTGGAAGTGATGGTAAAAAGGGAGATCAAGGTAATAGAGGAGCACCAGGATCTAAAGGTTCTCGTGGTGCTCCAGGTCGTGATGGCAAAAATGGAGGTCCTGGATCTAAAGGAAAAGCAGGCTCTTCTGGAAGCCCTGGCAAACGCGGTTTTACAGGTGCCTCGGGACCTGATGGTTCGCCTGGACCACGAGGCACCCCTGGACCTAAAGGTCCAACTGGTAGCCCTGGACCTAAAGGACCCAAAGTATGTCTATTACAGCAATTTTTTTCAAACTCTCTTAATATCTGGTGCTTTTTGTCATTTTCATTCTCACTAGCGCTGTCACTGTTGTTATTATTGTCGATGTCATTATCCTGAGCCCCAGTGACTGTTATCGCAATTTTCACTGCTTGCGTTGTCATTGTCATTGCCACAGTCAATGCAATTGCCATTGTCATTCCTAATGCAGATGTGCCAAAATTTTGTCGTTAATAACTTAAAGAGATTCAATAGTTTTAAATATCTAACTACCTGTAAGTATACTCTCAATTTACAGGGAGACAGAGGAGATAAAGCTACCGGAGATGTTGGTAAAAAGGGTTAAGAGAGGTGACATCATAACTAATATATGGAGTTAATTTGAATGTTTCTTGAAATTTAAGAAAATAGACTGATTGAGAACTTACCTTTATTATTATAATTGAAAATTAATAAAGTTTATTATATTGCTTTCCAACATCTTGTATTCTGTTGACTTGTGTATACCGTAAAAAAACTACTTGAGAAGCCAAATAGCATAACTTTAGGCTGTTAGAAAAGCTAACAATGCAAATGTCAAAAAAAGATCTAATGTTTTGTCACTCTGGTTTTTATTTGCAGTACAACTTAAAATAAGTAGTATCTTACATACAATTCAATCAAATATCAGTATCATAAGCTAAATGCTATTGGTAATTGCATACTCTTGGCTTATATAAAAAAACACGAAGGAAGTATTTTTGGGTTAGCATTCAACACAAGCTATTGACTGGTACCTCATCAAAGAGCAAATTCTTGTTAAGGATAATTCCTCAACAATTTTTTCTGTCAAAGTTCATAATGGTGCATCTTAAATCATCTTAGGTTTAAAGAGAGGAAATTATACAGAATTTATTCAAAGCAAGCTTTCAGACTGGCAATAAAAAGAGAGTTGAAAATGATTACAAGTTAACAGGATTAAAAATAAAAGCAATTTTTAGCAAAGTAATATAATACTTATTATATTCTCTATTCAACTTTATAAGAATTTCAAAAATGGCTTGTTTTAAATAACCTCAAGTCTGAAGAGATAGGAACTCATACAAAAAAATTAAATCAATTTTTTAGACTGGCAATAAGGAGAAGGTTGTGAGTGATTACAAATAATGCAAATAAGGCAACAAGCTTTAATTTCAACTTCTGATGTGAAATGTTACAAACAAGGAAAGAAATAAAAGCTTTTTTCAGTAAAGTAATTAAAGCTTTTTGATTTTCTCTATTCTACTTCATAGGAATTTTAAATTATTTTGTAAAGCCGTTGAACCATGCAACGCGTAAACATCTAAATAACAACAAATTACAAAATCAAAGTATTGGTCGTGGTAGGAACGGTTTTGAAGTTATACCTAATTTTAAAAGGTAAGCAAACCCTTTAAAGTTATGTTATCATGTCATCTATTGATTGTTTGCTGGGTATGACACCATGCTAGCTACCTACATAAATTTTCTCTCTCATTTTAATAAGATATTAGCTGTTACTTTATCAACATCTTCAAACAAAACCCAGAAGAATGAAATAAATAACTTTAAACTGTTTTCTGTTTTTCACTGACAAAGGAATGAAATGCTCAAAGGCTGGCTATATTTGATGACTCAATTGATCCAAGTTTCTTGCGCTGTTCACCTAAGATTTGATAGATTAGAGGACATAATGAGATGGCAAACCGTTATTCAGGTGAAAACTGACAAAATTCATGAATATAGCAAAAAGAAGATTTCACCTACTCTAACTTGGATGAATTTGGATTCAACTGTGATGCTTTTACAGAGCTTTTTGTTTAGATCTATAATGCTCTTTAAGAAAAGAATTCTATAAATCACCAATAAAATAGCTTCGGACTCTGTTTCAATTTTGGCATAGGCAATAAGTTTCATTAGGATTTTACCTCATAATGCTCTTTGTTGACACTGTTTTCATTTTTAGTTTCTCTTACCTTACAAAATAGTTTTCCTGTTTTCTCATATAATCAAGCTAAGATTAGAACATTGATACTCATCTCTCTCTAATATGTCTAAAACATTTTGATGCTGTGTGCACGATGTTGGATGTAAACCGTTTATGAAGTCTAAAAGCATCTTATTTATAAAATAGTTTAGATTAAAGTACTTATAGGATTAATTAGGCTTTATGCACTAGGCTTTAAAAAAATTAACGGCTAAAAAGGGCAAGTACCAAAACTTGCTAGTTAGTGTCTCAGGTTGAGTCTGGCACAACAATAACAAATATTTGCTGAGCTTGCGCTTTGTTAGTGATGAGCTGCAGGCCTAAAGCTATAGCTGTATTTGTAGATGAAATAAAAGGAATTTCTGAGCAATATGAATTTTTGACAATATACAACTAACCACAAAATATTGCATAAAATAGGCAGTTTTTATGAACAAAAAAGCTACCGTTTTTACCTGTTTTTGTAATCAAGGATCGGACTTCGGATCAGAATGTAAAAAAATAGAACCCTCCATTTCTTAAATTTTCCAACAACACTGATATTTAACCTGATAAAACGGGTTTTAGACAGTTGTAAAACGATACACGTTTACACAATATGATAAAGTCCTAATTTTAACAAATGTTAGCTTTATCACTTAGAAATAAAGAGGAATAAATAAACTTCAAGCAATCATGTTTCAGATTTATTTCAATCTCAAGTTCAATACTCGTAAGAGCCAATCTAAGAGTGTTAATTCTCTTTAATGTCTGAAACAGCAAGACAGATATTCCTAGGAGTAATGTTCTCTTTCTAAACTTATGAGAACATTAGAGTATGGAAAGGCTCTATTCTAAAACTTCTTCATTTCAATTTTTCTATAAGTAGTTTGTTATAAGATTATTATAATTCATATGCTTATGCTGATGGAAAATCACTATAGATAATATAAGATTTGTTAAATAAAAAGATGCTGAATGTTGAGCAAGCATTATCATCAGTAACTGATTGTTATTATTGAAATATATACCAATTAAATTTAGGTAAAACCCAATTTTGAAAATATCTGCTACCAGAACTTTTGACTATGAGTTTTATATCTGTAAACAGGAGATTTCACTCAAAAACCGTATCATTTTGATTATTAGTGAAACTCGATAGATATTTTGCATTCATATCTAATGTTTGGAGATTTTTGTCAAAGACCAATTAAAATATTCATTTATTACATCAACTGAAAATATCCATAGATTTTCCAATTTGTCCAGAGCGTATAAAACCGATGTGCACAAAATTTTTAAACCTTGTGTTATGGCAGGGCACCGGGATCAGAACCAGAGAGACTGACTCCACGGCCCCGGCATCATCGGATCGAGCCTTCCTACCATCTTGGAGAAGGCTTGGACACCGATAAGCGGGCTTAGTCGATTGAGCAATTAAGAAAGAAAAGGGGCGGAGCCTAACGTATGAACGATCGGTAGAGCAATCTCTAAGTACATGTATGATGATATTGTAAGCATACACTTGTCTTCATGTATTTATATATACATATATATATATTTTTTTATTTATACATACATTTGAAATAAATATATATTCTGGTGAATGGACACTCGGTTTGCTTTTATTGCTTGTCTTGTGGAGAAGTAAAGGAAACCAGCAGTTTCTTATACACTTGTTCAATTTTTTTACTGGCTCCACTGATAACATAGCCTATATAGGATGTAGCTCTATGGAAACTGGGTTATGCACATCACACTTGGAGGTTTGTAAAATCCTCTGTTACTATACAACGTTAGCATGATTAATGTACCCTGATTGCACCACACTAAAAATTTGTCACTGGGCTATGTCAGTCCACTGTTTTAGTCTAAAATGCAACATGCAAGCTAGCGAAATGACTAAAATCTCCCAAAATAGCGGATATTCAAGCTCAGACTATTCAGACTTCAGATTATTCACCCGATATTCACGCTCAGACAGAAAAAACATAAACAAAGATATTGACATTGATTTATTAAATGTCAGTTTAAGCATTTGTTAGTCAACCGTTTACCTCTTAGATAAGTTATTCCTAACTGTGTGAGTGTTTTGTTTTAGGCCTGAAACTTGTGGAGATGTTTTTATATACTTTAATGAAAGTGTCAATACAGGCTTTGAAATGTATTTTTGTCGATTAAAAATTTGACTGTAGCTAAATCCCTCAAGAAAATTTGACCAAAATTAATAAAACAGTGAATTAGCATAAAATTTAGTATTAAATATTCTGCAATACGTTACAGTGTAGCAAGGTTTGTATATATAGAGGTTGCGTGTCTATATTGACAATATAGTTTATTAATTTACTACAAAAACATCCTAATATACTTCAAACTGAAGTAAGAATACATTGAAGTATGCTTTGAACATTATTCAGAGTTTTGAAAACAAAAAACTAAATAATAGAAAAAATATTATAAATTTAAATGAAATCTGATACTCAAGTATCAATGTGCATGTATAGTATAATAAAAAAATCTAGTATAAATCTAGATTCATATTAAAATTATTAAAAATTCCCATCCTTAATTATAAAGGTTCATTATGAGGTATCTTCAGCAACTTTTAGCAGAATTATCAGTTTCTTGCGTTTCAGCTTTAGGCTGAAGGTACATTTGTTCACTTTTTGGCATTCAGAGCCGTTAGGTCCAGTGTAGTTTTCAAGTCTGGTGTATGCCCAAATTATCATTCAAAATTTTGAAAAACAAAAAAATTCTAATTATAAGAACAAATTAAGGATTTAAATAAAAGAGGTCAAGTATAATTATTAAACTTTTATTAAAAGAAATAGACATTTTTATCCGGATTTATGTAAGTTCATTATAGAATTGTCTCTCGCATTTATTTTGCAGAATTACTAGTTTTTGTGTTTTAGTTTTAGGTTTGATATCCATAGCAAACATTCAGAAGAATAAAAATACCACGAGTTAAATTTGTATGCCTTGTGGCCATTATGGCATTTAGGTCCAGGGTTGCCTTCTGGTCCGGAGTTGCCTCTGGGTCCAGCAGGACTAGCTTTGCCCTTCGCACCAGCATTTTTCTTTTAGGTCCCGTTTAACTACTCCCTCCATTGACACCAGCCGATAGTTATTGGTAGTTATTTAACCCCTACATACATTATTAAAGATATTTATGCAGATTTTTATTAATAGTAAGCAGACTTTTTTATTATTTGCCAATCTAAACTGATTGTCATAAAAAAAATGTTGTAGATGGTTTTGCATCTCAGATAACAAAGAATGACAACATTTCAAAATAAGAATAATTGTTTGGTTTATAGCAAACTAAGAGAAATGCATATATTTGAATAATTTGGGCAAAGAAATATGGTTGAAAAACGTCATGGTCAGAAGTTTTCAGCGGCTAAAATGTTATTGAATACGTTTTAAAGTTTATTCAAAAAGTTTTTTTATTTAGTTGAAGTAAAGAAAGCTTCCTTACTGTTGTTAAGTTTAGTGAAATTGAAGGTTGAAGGTATTCTAAAGTATTGCTTGATAAGAGAATAGAAAACATCCTTGAAGTTGACATTAGCTAAGATCTAATTGCAAACTGCATATGCATAGAGCCAAACTTTTAAAGATAAACTTACACAAAATGTTAGTAATTTCTATTAGAAGATATTGATATGTTTCTATTATTTACAATAGATTTTTCTGTTTGAAGCTGTCTGATTGCCAGAGTGTTACAGGATTAAATTCAACGATGTTTGATAGCAATTAAAACACGCAGATCAAACAAAAGTGCAATTATGACATCATCGATAGTTTCAAAGAGATCTGCTGAGTAGAGAGACTTGTAACGCTGTGACTTGAATACAGTAGCTAATATCAACTATCATAATCACAAAAACCAGTCACGTCATTTTGCATTTATTTTTATCCTGCGCATTTGAATCGCAATAAACAAACTTTTGTTTTAAACTTAACCAATTTTGGCAATCTGATCACCTCAATTGTTAAAAAACATCAAAAGATGGGAAAAAATTGCTGCTTTTTAATAAAATCTACTAAAATTTTGCATTTATATTCATTCTGCATTCTCATTCATTCAATTTTCATTCAATAAACAAACTTTTGTTTTAAACTTAACAAATTTTGGCAATCTGATCACCTCAATTGTTCAAAAACCATCAGATGATGGAAAAAATATTGATACTTTTTAATAAAATCTACTAAAATTTTGTGTAAGCTCATATTTAACTAATAATATACAGAGTTGATTCTAGTTCATTTCTTTACAATCAACCATGGTGTAAGTGCTAAACCTGAATGAAAGTTGATTATTTGTCATTTATGCTATGTCATGCTTCTTCACCTAACTTCTATTTGTACCAATTCATCAGAAAACCAACAAACTAATCGTGTCATTGTACAATATTTACATCCTGTTCTTTGTGTCTCCTTCATATTTAAGTAATCATGCATGCCACTAGTCCAGTTATTTTCCGTTAAGCTATAAACCAATATATCAACTGCTCATTATTCTTCATTATCTTTGTCTCCGTATTTCATTTCATCACTTCTAATATAATATATAGGGGTCAAGTTTTAGGCTGAACATTTTTTTGTAGGCTATCTTTAAAGGTCTTTTCTTTCTGTAAAACCTACTTGTACCCATTTCAAAAATTTATTTCATTACTTTAGCAGCAAAATAACTCTCTATGAATTTTCTTCCAGCTTCGCAGTAAATTAAACGCTAAAAACAAACAGTTGTTCTTCACATTGAATATTCAAAGTTATCCATGTTCTGTTTCTAATCAGTTGGTTCCCAAAGTCTGCTACGCAAAAGTTTAAAGAGACTTGGTGCCATCTACAAATGATTGCCCTTTTTACCTGCACTTCTACACCTACCATTACAACTATTACTCTAACTTTAGCCTTTCACTGCATGCTTATATCTAGTTATCTGGCTATTAGAGAAGTAACAATTGCAGAAAATAATGAAGTTCAATCGGAAGTTCTATTGAAGTTCACGTTGATTGGAGCCAAGTCACTCAAGTGTATGTTAACACAAATGTCTAGTCACTCATGTGTAAAGTCACTCAAGTGTCAAGACACACAAGTGTCAAGTCACACAAGCGTCAAATCTCTCAATTTGCTCACATCAGTAAAATAACTCTAGTTCAACAATTTTTTCAATTTTAAAAGCTTTGCAAATATTTGCAAAATGTTTTGAAAATAGGAGCAGTAATATTAATTTTTGCGATTACATGGTACTGATAACTCATGTGAAACAGAAAAATCAAAAAACTGACAAAAACAGAAAAAAAGAATAGAAACTAATAAGTTTTTAAAATACTATCAATTTATAACTAGTAACAGGTTTCCTCTTTTTTAGGTTTATAAGACATTTTTCAGAGCTATGGGTTTGTAGAAGACCTGTTGAAAGGTGTCACAAATGTTTTTAAATTTTACATTTTAAAAGACGCAACAAGAATACGTTGAACTATAATGATTGCTAGCGCTACGGTGATGGAGGATTGATCGCATTCATAGAGGTTTATGTACTTCAAGTATTGAGCTATTTCTGTTTTTTTTTTCTTTCGTTAAGTTTTTGAGTTTAATTTGTTGTTAAAGAATAAGGTTTTACTTTGCCAAGTAATGAAGTCATAAAATTTGAACCGTAAAGCAGTAGCAATAAATTATTGGCTGTCTTTTACCTATATATATGTTTTTGTACATTTTATAAATACACTCGCAACATGCTACTGTTAGTTGAATAAGCATAATCGTCAGTATGTGCTAACACAATTAAATAACATAATTTCCGCCACAATTTAATGAAGTTAACTGAAATTCTAGTGAATATTTGCAGTGATTTAGTTATAATTCTGTACAAATATAGTTTGATACAAAAGTAAAATACAAATATACATTGATTGTTCAATAAAATATATTATATTATCATATACATATTACACATATTATACATATTATATTATATTATACACAAGTTGTGCAATACAATTATACGCAAGCTGTACTTTACGAATATATGCAAAATGTCAAACACAAGTATGCACAAATTGTAAAAAAGTGATATATGCATAAAAACCATAAAATATTTTCAGTTTGACTTGGCAGAACACACAAAAGATCGATTTATGCCATCTCAATCTGGAAGTTATTACATTGATAAGTACACATGTGTGATTAATTATGTAATGCTGTATATCACTACAATTTCTATGTAATGACATATGGGGCACGCATGGTGTTGAAGATGGATGCTAAAAAGTCCTACATTATCAATGTGCGAATGCGCGCGCGTGTGTGTCTGTAAAGGTTCAAACACACTAGGCGATTTTATTGTGTGCGTCATGAGTAGTGCGCAGATATTGCTGGCGTGTGCCTAAACACACTTGAGCGATTCACCAGCAAACTATATAGGGGGTAAGCTCACAAACGCTCAATAAAGTTCCATATCATTAGTTTCTTCGGAGTTGCTAATAATTTTAGGTCCATATGGCACCTTCTTGGCAAACTTCTTGGCTAACAACTTCCGCTTTTGTAATTAGCCATGTCTCACTTTCATGGATTGGTCACTACAAGACCTAAGCAAAAAATGACTCTTGTATTTTTAACAGAAGTATTTTACAATTTTAATATATAGTTTACTTTATAGTAGTGTTTTATTTTTAATATAATAAATATTCACTATTCTCTTTATGGTCACCCTACACAACAATTGACTCCCGAATGTGGGTTTTCAACTGGGTTTCTTTGTAATTTCTGTGTGTTACGTCGTACAAGACTGGGTGTGCTTTTATTAAAACCATGAACAATTCAGTATATGTTTGATTATGTTTTAATCGTAACAGAATAGCAAAATGTTGTTGATGTACGTTGGAGAATATTGATAAGAAAATAATTCCCAGCCATAAAACTGCATTCTGGGAAAAAACCAGCCAACCAGAATGCATCTCACGTGCAATAAAGTTGTGATAGAGAATGTCTAGCGGTAGTGCTCTGCATGATCTCGTTGAGCAAGTTTTAGCGCAGATTAGCGCCACCCAGCCCGATACCGCATTAAATATCCTTAGTGTGTTTGCACATTCACCTTATGATCACATCAACGCTGTAGGCTTGTAGATTTTGGGGCAGAATTTGTCCAAAATTCACACGCGTGCGCTCCATGATTTTACTCAGATTGCTAAAACCTTTAGTTTCAGTTTTCATTCTGTTACTAAAAATTGTCTTCTATAACGCCTACTTAAGGGCTGTTTGTTTGAAAAGAAAAAAATAACTCTTGGCAGCAGTGGGGACTTGCTACTGGTGTTATATAAATGTAATGCCTGTAAATACAGGTGCATATCAGATACTAAGAAGAATATTAGGAGCCGCGTAGAAATATTTAAGTATATATAAAAAAATTATTAGCCGTAAACCGTATAGTCATTAAACACAAAAATGTTCTATATATGTCTAAAACAAAAACAAGCACAAAAACAGAATACCAATCCTAAAATAAATGTTTGTTGTTCTAAAAGTTAGTTTAGTTTGTTGTAACAACAAATATACTTGTTAAATATAGTTTTTGCCTCTTATCCTTGGCAAAAGCAAACTGGTTTTTACAACAGCTAAATCTAGAACAAATGACATATACCTTTTTATACACAGAATAATTTTCCAAGCAGGCATTTTCATACAATGTTTCTATGATAGATCACTTATAATCAAAAATATTTTAAGAAAATTGAAAGTTGCTCTCTCTCGGATTGAGAAAATGTATCGATCGGGATTATGGCGCATTTTGACATTAAGTAATTTATGTATATTAGCAGTGTTATCTCTAGTTAGTCGTTTTTATTTTAATGACGGTTCATATAGATTTTTGTCATGTAACAAAAACATAAGTTGTTTATGATTTCTTGAGACAATAACAAGTTTACATGTATACATGCAAAGATTGCTAATTTTTGCAAACAACTCTATTTAAATTCTTGCCCAAAAGGGTGTTTTTAGTGAGGCTCACCATCATGGCGTCTATATCTAATATTGCTTATAAAGGTTAATCACTGAATAATTGCTTGTTTGGTGAATTTTGTTTGAAGATATTTAAATTAAAAATTCTGCTCGATTTGTATTTGCAAGTATAAAATAAGTAGACAAGAAGACATTCTCAAACATCTATTAGATTCACAACATCAAAATAACAGTTCCAGCTCAGTGCCACATGTCAATACCACGTATCTGCTGGCTGAAAAGACTTTATACTTTAAATGGATTCAATCATACTATGAAATGGATTGTAATTTTCTCAACTGCAGCCTTGTGTCATTGTATCCTTGGCAACGGCTTCTTATTAATATAAGTTTTGAGGATATATAAGACCCAGCAAATATCTCATCCAGCAGAGCAACAGCCAGTTTACAGTTTTCGATTCTAGCGAGCAGCTCTACACTTACTGTAAGTACCTCTTTTAGTCAGGAACAATATTAGTAACGGTATATGTAATTGAATATTTTTGTAAAAATTATAGTCTTTCTGAGAGCGTTTAGTTAGAAGTTATGTTAACAGTTAACCTATGTCGTTGTCATACAAAAATATAAATACTAGTTGGCTTGCCAATTCAGTGCACTGTGAGAAAGTGTCACAAATAATTAATATGAAGAGAACTATAGAGAACTTTCTATGAATCTCAGCATGGCTTCAGACAAACAGACAGACAAAAACTTCTTTTATTATGATAAAGACTATAATTTTACATATTCTACTTTGTTAGATTCAATTTTATGTTTAACAAGAAAGTAGCAGTCGATCACCTGTATTGTTAGTTTTACTTAAATTTTAAAAAGTGGTAAACAAACTCATGTAAAAGTCACAACATCGTTGAATTGTTTTTAATATACCGGTTTGTCAGTTTTTATTTATTGAATAAATAATTTTATTCTTAGAAATTTCAAGCTTCAGTTCGCAAACCTCTAAGCCTCAAGTAAAGGAGCTGCCAAAATAAAATGTTGATGTAATTTTAGATGGAGAAAGAAGACTTGTCAACAGCAATAGCCAACAAAGCTAAAATTAAAGTGTTCGGCTATGGAACTGCCCTCATTGCTCTCTTCATGTTAGGGCTAGTTGTCAGCAATATTATCATGTTCAACTACATGTATAACAAG